>NC_089845.1:14081794-14218886 GCF_035609145.1 Eleutherodactylus coqui
TGGGGTCAAAATACTCATGACACCCCTCAGTGAATACATTAAGGGGTGTAGTTTTTAAAATTGGGTCATTTGTGGGTGTATCTATTATTCTGACACTTATGAGCCTCTGCAAACTTGGCTTGGTGCAGGAAAACAAAGTGCTCCTCAAAATGCTGAAAAGTAATGTTAAATTTGTACGTCCTCTAAATGGTTAAAAAAAACACAAAAGTTTTTCAAGTGTGCATTCAGAATAAAATAAACAGATGGAAATATATATCTTATCAAAAATTTGTACAGTCTGTTTGGACATATTTGAGATATTACGGTTGAAAATGTGAAAAAATGACAATTTTTTCAAAATTTTTCCAATATTGGTACTTTTAATAAATATACACAAATTATATCGGTCTCTTTTTACAATCTAAATGAAGTATAACATGTGGCGAAAAAACAATGTCAGAATCACTGGGATATGTAAAGCCTTTACGGAGTTATGCCACGTTGAACGACGCATGTCAGATTTCCAAAATTTGGCTCCGTCACTAAGGCGCAAACAGGCTTCGTCACTAAGGGGTTAACCCACCTACAAGAGAAGGCTCGTAGAGCCTCCTTCTTTGTAAAACAGCGGTTTTATGAACTTGGCAATCAGTCCAGCAGCCTATTGGCTACTCTGGTGCATCAAAATTCGGCATCACCGTCGATACTCCGTATCGCATCGGAAACAGGAGAGATACTCCACCAAAAAGACTCAATAGGAGCAAGATTTCAACGTTTTTATAGAGACCTCTACGCCACTGGATTCCATGCCACACAACAAGAACTAACAAGCTTCTTGTCTAACCTTAATTTCCCCACACTCTCCCAGGACCAACAGACCCTAGTAGATGCCCCATTTACTCTAACTGAACTTTCGGAGGCTCTTCAGGAGATGTCCAACGGTAAAGCCCCAGGCCCAGATGGCCTACCAGTAGAGGTATTCGCAAAATACCAAGAAATACTCCTGCCCACACTGCTTGAAACTTATAATGCGGCCTATAATAATAAAACACTACCCCCATCCTTCTATGAGGCTACAATCGTACTCATCCTAAAGCCAGGAAAAAACGCCCTGGAATGTGGCTCATATAGACCCATATCCCTCCTTAACTCGGATTATAAACTCCTGACAAAAATGCTTGCCCGACGCCTCAATAACGTCATTCTAGACCTGATACATCCAGACCAAACCGGATTCATGCCGGGCAAATCCACAAGAGAAAACCTACGAAGGGTACAGGTAATAACGCAAATCGGAGCGACAGACAAAGCGGACTGGGCCCTGGCTTCATTGGATGCAGCCAAGGCCTTTGATTCCATAGAGTGGCCCTTCCTGCTCCAGGTGCTGAGGAGATTTGGGTTCGGAGACCGTTTTATCCAATGGATCTCCATAATCTACAAAACACCATTGGCAGCGATCTCCGTGAACGGCACCTGTTCTACGTACTTTCCCCTGTATAGAGGGGACTAGACAGGGGTGCCCCCTCTCCCCGCTTCTCTTTGCCCTGACCATGGAACCATTGGCCCTCATGCTCCGTGCAAGCCCCTTATACCACGGGATTCAAATCGGGAGGACCGCGTGGCGTTATACGCCGACGACCTCATGCTCTTCATGACAGACCCGACAACTACCCTGCCTCATGCCATAGATGTTATTAACACATTTGGATCCTTCTCAGGATTACAGATAAATTGGTCAAAATCCGCCTTAATGCTAGTGTCCACACAGAACCCCCTACAATCTATGGACACACTGTGCGGATTACGAGTCTCTAGAGAATTCAAATACCTGGGAGTTCAGATCACCAATACAACTACTAGAGTCCTTGATCTGAATATCTATCCATTAATAGACCTATATAGATCCAAATTTAGAGTATGGGGATCACTACCCCTGTCGGTCGCAGGCCGTATTAACTTGATCAAAATGATAGTCTTACCGAAGTGTCTATACGTCTTGCAGCACATCTCCGTTCCAATCCCGACTAGATTTTTCCGAATGATGAACTCCCTCATGACCTCCTTCATATGGGGCAATTCTCGTCCAAAACTTAAGCTCTCCACGCTGCAGAGACCGAAAGACGAAGCCAGGTCGGCACTCCCAGACTTATTACTATATTACCTAGCCGGCCAATTGATACACCTAAAATGTTGGCTGAAAAACGGTCCACTGCCCAATTCAGAGGCCCATCTGGCACAGATTCTGAACACTTCTAGTCTCTGGCCGCTGCTGGAGCTCCCCGCCACGGTGAGGGGCAAAATACACACTGGCTATGCGGGTCTGGCGCCAGGCAAGGGAGGTGAGTGGATTCTCGGATATAGCCGCAGACATGCCGCTGTGGAGGAACCCTGGGCTGGGGGAGCTGCGGTTGCTAACTGACCTAGAGGTATGGGAACAGCATGGGATAGCTCATCTAGGAGACCTATACAACTCTAATATCCTGCTATCCTTTGAGCAACTCCAGGCCCAATACCAAATACCTAGATCTCACTTTTACAAATACCTACAGATTCGGCATGCGCTCCAGACCCAATTTCCGCCCACGAGTAGCACCATATCCCATTACCCACTAATTGGAATATTAAGATCACAAGGACCACGCGGACTTATCTCGACATTATATTCCCATCTAACAATTTCAAAAGCCACAAGGGAAATCCCTCCCGCTTTGATTAAGTGGAAGTCCCTGATCCCAACGTTGACGGAAGAAACGTTCCAAGAGGTACTGGAGTCACCGCTGTCCGTCTCCCCCTCAGCAAATAATAAGCTGACTCAGCTCTATATAGTCCATCAATGTTACCTCACCCCGGCGAGACTACATAAAATGGGCAGGATGCCATCCACATGTTGTATCAGATGCACCTGCACATATGCTGATTTTTGGCACATGATTTGGGACTGCCCGCGGATCCGATCATATTGGGACGAAGTCATAGATCTGTTATCCACGGTTCTTGAAATCCCAATCCCTGCCACTCCAGAAATTTGCCTTTTCGGTATCCTCGACGAGGAGCAGTGGCAACATTATCACAGAGTATTCCTAAAGGAGGTACTATTCATGGCCAGAAAGGTCATCGCGATGAGATGGATGGACCAGAGGGGCCCGACTGTGGCAATGTGGAAGAAAACCACAAACTCAATTATACCCTACAACAATATAGTATACAAAGCCCGCAAATGCCCGGATAAATTTCAAAAGGTGTGGGGCCAGTGGTGTGATTCCTCGCTGACCTTGTTTCCCCCGCAGCCGCTCGCGTCAGCAATATCAGCGCTACAAAGGCGATAATAAAAACTATCGAGGAACAGTGGTGAGATAGGGGGACCCGGCCTCGCGCACGGTCAGCCACCCGGAATATCACTTTACGCTTCCCTTCTCCCTTAAAATAAAATAAAACACCTTGGGGGCCCTGGCCACATACTGTGACACGCCCAATTGATTGACACATCTTGATGCAAGTGCATACTTATGGGCTTAAGACAAGTGAGCCAATAGACAGATGCTTTTGAAAGGGGCTCTAGCACGGTTATACCTCTTTCCATGAACCCCCCATTACCTTCACTTTTCCCTACCTTCCTATCCCTCCTACAACACGGTACTATACTACATGCCCACCGCCTCCCCCTCTGCTCAGGGTCGGGAAAACTCACCAAATATGACGTAAACTGCAATGTACAAGCCAGATTGGCTTATATTACATGTAAGACTATGTACTGCACAGTGTTTCTGTTTTTTTTCTTTTCTGTATTCGATATGTTATTAACTTGTCAATAAAACGAGTTTAAAAAAAAAAAATATATATCCCTGCCTCCATCTAACACTACAGAGTTCCTAGTCATGGTCCCAACATCAGGCCAACCTGCGTCAGAGACCTTTATCAAGGAGATGATGCTGGCATTGAGAGGTACTATGCGAGAAGACCTCCACACTTTTTCATCATCATTCAGCTCCACCATAACCAAAAATGAGGAGAGAACCTCATATATAGAAAATAAAATGGAAGAGTTTACCAAATCTCATAATACTCTAATTGATGCGCACTATTCCCTAGAGGAGGAGGTGGACCAAATCAAAGTCAAAATGGCGGACTTAGAAGACCGCAATAGACGTAATAACGTCAAATTCAGGGGCATTTCAGAAAAGGTTAACCCATCAGACCTAAAAGTCTTCTTAACACAATTATTGAAAAAACTCCTTCCTTCTACTCCAGACCAAGAACTCATTATTGATAGGGGGGCACCGCCTGCAGAAACCGAAATTTCTACATGATAATGTCCCGTGAGAGGTTATAGCACGGATCCATTTTTTTCATGTCAAAGAGGCACTTATGTTTGCTTCCCGTAAAATGTCGGATCTGCCTCCACAGTTTTCAAACATCAAACTGTTTGTGGACTTATCCACCGCTACTATACAAGCTAGAAAAGCTTTCTCTCGCATAACCACATCTCTCAGGAAGAAAAGGATCCCTTATAAATGGGGTTTTCCCACTAAACCTATACTGCATAAAGAAGGTACCACATATATCTTTAACAAACCAGAAGAAGGAGAAAAGTCCCTCATCTCTTGGGGTCTACAGATCACCGAAGAACTTCACAACAAACCTGCTAACCAACGCCCCCGGATACCATCCGGAGAAAACCCGCAACCCCACTCACCCCGCTGAGTTATTTGTCCCTATAAATCTGGAGGTGTAGTTCCCTCTTTTACCAGGCGAACTTCCCCCCCCCCCCCCCCCCGAAATTACGCAGGTCTGCATGCCTGCGAGGACAGCTCACTACGGGCAGCTGTTCCCAGAAACTTTCTGGCTGCACGACATCATAACCAGAGAAGGAGAAATATCTGGCCTTACTGTTCTGCGCTTAAGGCCGGCTATTGATGTTTTGAATGTTTGCGTTACCTCCCCCCCCCCACCACCCCTTGATACAATAACGGTCAGCAAAAACCCAAGGTTCCACAAACACAACTCGCAATATCCTCCGGTAAAATGTCGATAAAAATATGTTCATTTAATGCAAAAGGGCTGAATTCTCCCCACAAGAGGTCAGCAGTCTGGAAAGACGCGTTACATGACAAGCTGGATATTATATGTCTCCAGGAATCACACTTTGCGTCTGCAACGCATCCCTTATTTACCCACAAAAAATTTCCAAATATTTTCCTATCCTTTGCCGAGAAGAAGAGAGCGAGGGCTATAATTGCAATCAAAGATACTATTGACTTAATACTCTCTGAACAGATTATTGATCCCCAAGGCAGGTGCATAATCCTGGGGCGACTATTTAATGGTACCCCAATAACTTTAGTTAAAGGGGTTGTCCCGTGACAGCAAGTGGGGTTAAACACTTCTGTATGGCCATATTAATGCACCTTGTAATATACATCGTGCATTAAATATTGGCCATACAGAAGTTATTTACTTACCTACAGGGGGTCCCCCCCCCCGGGGGGTCCCCCCCCCCTGTGCTGGCGTCCCCGTTTCCATGGCGCCGACCAAACCTCTCCTCTGGTCGCAGGAACAGTCGCGCTTGCGCACTGAAGATTCCTCTTCTGGATGGTCCGGGCTCACGAGCTGCGTCCTGGCTCCTCCCTCTTCTCCGCATCATCGCGTAGCTCCGCCCCCGTCACGTGGTGCCGATCAACCAATGAGGTGGCTGTAATCGGCAGTGGAGCTCATACTGGAGAAGAACATCCACGGTGCACCATGGGAGAAGACCCGTGGTGCACCATGGGAGAAGACCAGCGGTGCACCTTGGGAAATGACGGCAGCCATCTTGGAAGAAGAATTTTATAACTTCATAAAACTGCTTCATGGTGAGTAGAAACGCTCCATACAAACGATTTACATGGGTAGTTTGTGATGTTTGCTGAACATGGGGGACTGAGCTGTGAAAAAATTTTCATTTTGGCCGTGGGACAACCCCTTTAATCTCGATGCCCCAAACTCCTCACAAATCTCATTCTTGAATAAGATCTTTAAAAAAATCCATAAAGTCCAAAAAGGCAAACGTATAGTCTGTGGTGATTTTAATATAGTTCCCGATAAACAACTTGATTCTACTAGCTCGGTTAATAGACTATCCCCCACGCTTTCACCATGGCTCCACAAACAAGCACTCTGACTCCTACAGGTGCCTAAACTCCTCATCCAGGGAATATACCTACTACTCCCCTCGGCATAGATCTTTTTCAAGGATCGACTTGTTTTTGGTAGACAAATGGACCCTAGCAGGAATTAGACACGCAGACATAGGCAAGACCACGTGGTCAGACCACTCTCCTATATACCTTACACTGAAGTCATCCAAATCTCCCCCGCCATTTGGAAACTGGAGAAACAATGTTTCTCTTATGAGACTCCCTGAATATAAAAAGACGATTAACCCCTTAGTGACAAAGCCTGTTTGCGCCTTAGTGACGGAGCCAAATTTTGGAAATCTGACATGCGTCGTTCAACGTAGCATAACTCCGTAAAGGCTTTACATATCCCAGTGATTCTGACATTGTTTTTTCGCCACATGTTGTACTTCATTTTGGTTGTAAAAAGAGACCGATATAATTTGTGTATATTTATTAAAAGTACCAATATTGGAAAAATTTTGAAAAAATTATCATTTTTTCACATTTTCAACTGTAATATCTCAAATATGTCCAAACATACTGTACAAATTTTTGATAAGATATATATTTCCATCTGTTTATTTTATTCTGAATGCACACTTGAAAAACTTTTGTGCTTTTTTTAACTATTTATAGGACGTACAAATTTAACATTACTTTTCAGTATTTTGAGGAACACTTTGTTTTCCTGCATCAAGCCAAGATTGCAATGACTCACAGGTGTCAGAATGATAGACACCCCCCCAAATGACCCCATTTTAAAAACTACACCCCTTAATGTATTCACTGAGGGGTGTCATGAGTATTTTGACCCTACCAGTTTTTTCCAGGAATTAATTCAATTTAGAGGAGAAAAAATAAAATTTCATATTTTTGCAAATATGTCATTTTAAAGACAAATTTTTTTTCTATAGTGCCCATAAAATGAGGATTTACACCCCAAAATGGATACCCCCGTTTCTCCCGTGTTCAGAAACATACCCATTGTGGCCCTAATCTTATGTGTGGATGCACAACGGGACCCAAAATGAAAGGAGTAGTCGGTGTCTTTCAGAACATAAATTTTGCAGGTGTTTTAGGCCCCATAGCACTTTTGTAGAGCTCTTGAGCGGCCAAAACCAAAGAGAACCCCCACAAGTGACCCCATTTTGAAAACTAGACCCCTTAATGAATTTATCTAAGGGTTTACTGCCCATTTTGACCCCACAGTTTTTGAATAAATTCAAGCAAAGCAAAAGGAAAAAACTTTGATTTTTGTTTTTTTGGCAATTCTGTTGTTTTAAAAACTGCTTTTTTTGTACAGCACACACATGAATGAAGACTTGCACCCCAAAATGGATACCCCTGTTTGTCCCGTGTTCAGAGACATACCCATTGTGGCCCTAATTTTATGTGTGGATGCACAATGGGGCCCAAAATGAAAGGAGTAGTCGGTGGCTTTCCGAAAAGAAATTTAGCATGAAGGTGATTTAGGCCCCATTGCCCACTTGAAGAGCCCTTGAGCGGCCAAAACGACAGAGAACCCCAACAAATGACCCCATTTTGAAAACTAGACCCCTTAACGAATTCATCTAGGGGTGTATTGTGTATTTTTACCCTACAATTTTTTAATAAATCTAAGCAAAGCAGTAGGAAAAAATTACAATTTTCATTTTTTTGGCAGTTGTATCAATTTAAAAACTGCTTTTTTTGTACAGCACACATATGAATGAAGACTTGCACCCCAAAATGGATACCCCTGTTTGTCCCGTGTTCAGAACCATACCCTTTGTGGCCCTAATCTACTTAAAGGACACATGGCTAGGCCTATAATGGAAGGAGCACCTGTTGGATTTCAGGGTACAACGGAATAAATTCCAGGCCCCATTGCCCACTTATAGAGCCATTGAGCGACCAAAACGATAAAGAACCCCCACAAATGACCCCATTTTAAAAACTAGACCCCTTAATGAATTCATCTAGGGGTGTACTGCGTATTTTGACCCCACAGTATTTGAATAAATCTAAGCAAAGCAGAAGGAAAAAAATTACGATTTTCATTTTTTTGGCAATTTTGTCAATTTAAAAACAGTTTTTTTTGTACAGTGTACATAGGAATGAAGACCTTCACCCCAAAATGGATACCCCTGTTTGTCCCATGTTTAAAAACATACCCCTTGTGGCCCTAATCTACTTAAAGGACACATGGCAAGGCCTGTAATGCAGGGAACACCCGTTGGATTGCAGGGCACAACTGAATAAATTCAAGGCCCCATTGTTCATTTCTACGGAATAAAAATTGGCTCCCTAAAAATATCCCTCCCCCTCCCCCCGCCCCCTGAACCTTTTCGGCGTTCCCCAAATCTTAGATAAAAGTAATAATGTGAATTGTGTAGGATTTCCGAAGACAGGGGTAATTACGGAGGCTGGTTGGGATGGGTACATGGGGCAATAAAACCGTGTATCCCTCCTCCTCTAATGCTTTTTGGGGGTATTTCGTGACCTCAGCTGCAGGGATGGGGTGTAAAAAGTGGCGCTCTGTGAGTCTCCGTAAGCTTGAGGAGGTGCGGCGGTCTCGCACAGAAGACGCTCAACAAGGTGCTCCTGGAACTGCATGAAGGCGAGTATTCCCGGGGCTTCTTGTAAATTGCGTATTACAGGTAGCGGTCTGAATAACGCCGGGCTCACACGGCCGGATGTGGAATCCGCTTGCGGAGGCCCGCAGCGGATTCCAGCTGTGAGCCCGGCTGTGACCCTGTGTACGGCCGCATAATGTACTGCGCATAACTGCCTACTCACACAGGCGGTCATGCGCAGTACATTTTTTTTTTTCATTTTCCGCACCGTCGCTTAGCGATGACGCGGGTACCCGCAGCCCGTATACAAGGTAGTTGCATATGGGCTGCGGGTATGTCCGCGACCACGGAGCACAATAGGCTCTATGTTGCGGATATCCGCGGTAAAATAGAACCTGCTGCGTTCTCTTTTCTGCGAGTGGATTACGCAATTCCGACCCCACTAATGTGAGCAGAATTGTGTAATCCAATGCGATTGATCTGCGTATTACCGCGGATCAGACGCATGCGGAATCCGTAATTCCTATCCGGTCATGTGAGACCGGCCTAAGGTAGATCGCTACCTTTTTATCACGTGACCGGGGACCGCTCAACGAGGCCACCCGTCACTGCTCCAGGCTCTCGGCGACGGTTGGTCGCTGGGAGCAAGGAGATTTTAAATTTCCTGGCCTCCCCGTCTCCTGCGCATGTGTCCGGTGTTTTGCCTGCGGTCGCATGCGCAGAATCCGGGAACGTTCACGGATGAGGATCACGTCGGGGTGCAAATACGGAGGCCTCCGGTAAAAAGTTTCATCTCCTCTCACTGATTGCATCGGGGAGGGGAGATGAACCTTCACCTTTTTTTTACTTGTATGTGATCCCCATTATCCATTGGATAACGGCGATCATGTGATCAGGAACCGCTCACTGCAGCTCTCCGTGAAATCTTCAGGCTCTCGGCTAAGTTTTGTAGCCAGGAGCAGGGAGATTTTAAATTATCCTGGCAATCCACAGCTTTTGGCATGCGCCTGCCATTTTGGCGACGGCCACGTGCGCAGAAGCTGGGGTAAGGTCCGCGGATAAATCCGCGGGCCTTAGGTACGTCATTTCATCCTCCCTCATGGATATGATCCGTGGGGGGAGATGAAACGCAAGCTTTCTTAACTTTGTTTAAACTTTTTTTTTTACTTTTTTACACTTTTTTTTACTTTACATGATCACTGCTATCCATTGGATAACAGTGATCATGTCCCCGATATAATCTCTCTGCTCCTGGCTACACATGGCAGCCAGGAACAGAGGGATTTTAAATTTTCTGGGGCTCGAGCCCCACTGTGCACGCGCCCGATGTCACTCATCGGCGCGCATGCGCAGACAGGGATTTCGGGTCCCGGGACATCGGGGAGGACAGAGGTGAGTATTTTCACCTCCCCTCATGGATCCGATCCATGAGGGGAGGTGAAACTGACTTTTTTAAAAACTTTTTTAAAACTTTTTCGCGATCGCCGCTATCCAATGGATAGCAGCGATCGCGTTCCCGGGGACCGCTCACAGCGGTCCCCGGTAACACCTCCTGGTTCCCGGTTACCCTCAGGAGCTGGGAGTCAGGAGATTTCAAATTTGCCGGCGGCTCCCGGGCTTCTGCGCATGCGACTGACGTCATCGTCTGGCGCGCATGCGCAGAAGGCCGGCGGCGGGTCCGGGAGGACCTGATCTTCGGGCAACACCGCGGACAAGCCGGGTGAGTATTTTCAGCTGCCCTGATGGATCCGATCCATCAGGGCAGCTGAATTACTACTTTTTTACACTGTTTTATTTACTTTATTGCGATCGGCGCTATCCATTGGATAGCGCCGATCGCAATGCCGGGGGGAACTGCCCGCATCCTGGGATGACAGCTCCATGCTGTCGGCTATCTGCGGCACCGACAGCATGGAGCTGTCACGTCCTCAGGCAAGTGGGCATTAATCCTAAGAGGACGCATAAAACTACGTCTTCTAGGATTAAAGCCCACTTTCTGAGGACGTAGTTTCCCGATGGGGCAGTCGTTAAGGGGTTAAAGAAGTCTTGGCCGAGTACTTCTCGCTCAACATGAACCCAGACATAGACGTCTTCTCCACATGGTGTGCCCACAAGGCATACATGTGGGGCATACTGATCAAGATCAGTTCCCACCATAAGAAAAGAAAAAACAACTCCAAATAAATAATATCCTATCGCAAATTGCCAACATTGAGCAAAACATTCAAATCTCTGCCTCAATTGAGCTTCATAGGGAACTAATGTCATTGCGCCATAAACTCCGCCAAAAACTAATAGAAGACTATGTTAAAACTCTAAACTTCTCAAAAATGAACTATAATACGGCATACAACAAACCTTCCTGACTAATGGCTAGGATAATAAAACAACGTCAAGCACCATCTAAAATCCCATATCTGGTTAAACAGGATGGAACGGAAGCGAAACTAACACACCCTCAAGATATAGCGGACGAATTTAGTCTCTTCTATTCCAATCTATATAACTTGAATAAAGATGGCTCCACTCCTCAACCAGAAATTCACCAAATCAACAACTTCCTGGGAAAAATAAACCCCCCTTCCGTCGCGGAGGACCAACTCAAACTGCTAAATACTCATATTTCCCCCTTGGAGATTGTGGAAACAATCAAGACATTGAAAGCACACAAGGCCCCAGGCCTGGACGGCTATTCTAACGAATATTAGAGAGATTTCGCCCCGGACCTGGCTCCTTGTCTTGCCGAAACATTTAACAAAGCGATATCTAGTGGTAGATTACCGGAGGAAATGTTGAGAGCCACTATAATCACGATCCCCAAACAGGGAAAAACTTTGAATTCCTCAGCAAATTTTCGGCCCATTTCCCTATTAAATACTGATATTAAAATCTATTCAAATCTACTAGCCCTGCGCCTGATAAAAATTCTTCCACAGATAATTCACAGCGACCAAGTCGGCTTTACCAGAGGAAGACAGGCGTCAGACGGCACCAGGAGAGTACTAAATCTTATGGCAATGGCGGAAACGAACCATACCCCATCTATTCTACTGGCTTTAGACGCTGAAAAAGCCTTTGATAGGCTACATTAGGAGTTCGCCTTCGCCACCCTGGAAAAATCTGGCTTCCAAGGTAACATCCTCAAGGCCATCCGGGCTCTCTACGGTTCCCCCTCCGCCAGAGTACTAGTTGACAGGGTATTTTCAAAATCCTTCCATATCACCAACGGTACCCGTCAGGGGTGCCCGCTGTCCCCATTACTATTTACGCTTGTTATGGAACCATTGGCGGAGACGATTAGACTCAACACAAATATTAAACGGTTTCCGGCTGGGTTCAGGCAGCACAAAATAAGCCTTTTCGCGGATGATGTCCTGCTCCTTCTCACAGATCCCATAACATCCCTAAGAGAAGTTTGTAATTTAATTCAAGAATTCAGTAAAACATCATATTATAAATTAAATATAGATAAATCCCAAATACTCGCCATTAATATAGACAATACTTTAAAGCTTAGCATTCAGGAAGAGTTCCCATTTCAATGGGGGGAAAACTATATTCCATACTTGGGGATAAAAATCTGCGTTTCTCTGGCTAACATCATCTCAGTGAATCTGTCGCCCTTACTATCTAACCTACAAGTCGAACTGGGGTCCCTCGCGAAGAGTGAGCCGTCGTGGATGGGTAGAGTTACACTCTATAAAATGGTGATTCTTCCCAAAATTCTATATATTTTCCGTACAATTACCCTTCCAATTCCCAGGCTGGAAGTTTCAAAGTTTCAAAAACAACTCTCGGACTTTATTTGGACGGGGAAAAGACCAAGGGTCACTGCCTCTATACTCTACCTCAACAGGAGGCAAGGAGGTTTGGGGGTTCCAAATCTGTGGTCATATCTCCATGCGTCTAACATCAACCAAACTGGACACTTGCTGAAACCACTGCCAGGACCAAACTGGCTCCAAATTGCAACTCAATTAAATGATAAGCCCATCCGCTCTCTTCTCTTGGCTTCCCTGCTATCCTCCCACTCCACGTCCGCGCCTCTAATTTATAGGCCTCACTCCATTTCCCCACCCATTCAAGCTTCATTAGATTCATGGATTTGGTTGGCTAAAAGTACCAGCCTTCGTTTAGGTAAAAAACTTGAACATCTCCCAACATCCACCCTTGAGTTTTTCATTCCTAATCTACACCTTGGGGGGTGGATGGAGAGAGGAATTGTAAATCTAGGTGATATATTGCTGGACGATGACATTCTACCGTTCCAAACCACGTTGGAAAGGTTTGATTTGCCCTCAGGAGATGTATTCAAATATCTCCAAATAAGGGCCTTACTGCAATCGACCAAAACTGGAAAGGTGACATTCTCAAACGACTTTCTGAGAATTCTTAATAACCCCTCCCGACGTCTCGATCCCTGGTGAGAGTTTGCTATGATATACTCTCGGGAGATATGAGAGATATAAAACGAGCCCACATTCTCAACTAGTATATAGACAAAAGAAAAAACTTTTTCCAGCTGCGCCCAAGCGCAGACCCTCAAAGGTGTATAGGGAATAAGCTTCTAAAAACACTTGTTATTGGTAAGCCACGCTTTATTCCCAAAAAACATAAATCAAATAAAAGTAGGTTCAAAGTACCTCTACTGGTGGGTTAGCAACGCGATTCTGCGTCAACTGACGCCTTTATCCAGTTGACGCAGAAACGCGTTGCTAACCCACCAGTAGCGGTACTTTGAACCTACTTTTATTTGATTTATGGTTTTTGGGAATAAAAGGTGGCTTACCAATAACAAGTGTTTTTAGAAGCTTATTCCCTATACACCTTTGAGGGTCTGCGCTTGAGCGCAGCTGGAAAAAGTTTTTTCTTTTGTCTATATACTGCATCATCCCCATTTTTCTTGGAAGAATATTGGGGTACTTTTTTAGCTGCTGCTCTCCAAAAGGATATTAACGTGTAGTTATCAGATACACATCTATATATGTTTTTTGGATGATATGGAAGGACCCTCACTAAAGAAAATTAAACGCTAACTTGGACTCCAGGTGTAGGCGGGACACAAAAGCTTTTGTTGCTCCGCCTAACACCCGGTAAGTAGAATTAATGGATTATCTACTATTTCATCCATGGGCAAGGCGCTCTCCCTAATTTGTGTTTCTTTTTGACATTCTCAACTAGGAGAGAGATATTGGAAAGAGATGGCTCTCGGCTTTTACATGGGCTAACAAAGCAACCATCAACTTAAACACTCTTGAAGTTCATATTAAGGTTTTGACTAGATGGTACTTCACCCTAGTGGCGCTGGCTAGAGCTTTTACCGACTCAGACAATCGCTGTTGGAGACAGTGTGGCCATATAGGCAACATCTGTCACATATTTTGGGGCTGTCCAAAACTCTCGTTCTTTTGGGATGAAGTCTTCTCCATACTGAGAAGGATCACAAAAATATATATTCCCCAAAACAGCTGAGTTAGCCATCCTACTCAACGATAACAAATATATCCCACACCATATGAAAAATTTGATAGGCCAGATTCTCCTCGCCGCTAAACTAATGGTGGCAAGGAAGTGGAAGACCGTCAATGCTCCCACCATTCTGGAACTAAAACAGACACTCTCTGACCATAACACATATGAAAAACTATACGCCCTAAAAAAAATGGAGGCTACGCGAAATACCGAAATAAATGGAACCCATGGATACAAACTTATCTAATCTAATACCTAATAGCTGACAACCTATATCCCTTTCCCCTCCCCCCCTCCCCCTTTGTTCCCATTGTTATTGGTTGTTATAAGTTCAAACTAAAAGAAGCTATATATAAATCACAACTATAATTTCTAATTCAAACGTGCTTAATTCACCGTCTGCTGCATGGCTAACATATTTTCTACACAGGTTAAAGAAATGGACTATACCAGGTTATTATAAAAGTGAAGTTATATAATTCTGATCCATTGTAAACAAATCCGTCCTAATGGACTCATGCATGCTTGCATAAATAATTATTGTATGTTCTGTATATATTCACTAAAAAAATCAATAAAGAATAAAGTGATTAAAAAAAAGGCTTATCAATGAAGTCTTAGGTGGGACACACAAAAGAGAAAAAACAAACGAAACAAAAATCCTCCTTAACTAAAGCCCCCAACCCGTGTATGGGGAATTAGACAGAAGATGAGAACTGAATGTTAATTCAAGTTTCTCTTTGAAAGTAGCCAGATTTATATAGAGGAAGTACCAGATGTATAAAATAATTCCATAATCTGGATGTCGTTATATGGTCAGCTTTATCAAAAAATAGGCGTTCCCAAAAGTGGATCTATTAGTATCCACCTTTTAGTTCCAAAAAGAACAAAATGGGTCCAGAACCAGACCGATACCAATCCTCTATATAGCAGGAGGATTTGTAGGCGGCTTGATGGTTAGGTCTGATTCGGAGCTAGGAACTTTACAAGGAGTGAGTACTCCAGAGAATACAGCTTTATAGGATTTAGAAAAGGTCAAAGTCAAAGGTTCGACGCGTTTCCGCTACTTGTAATGTAGCATCATCAGGAACCAAGATTAAGGTCTGTGCAACTCTATGATACAAAGTCCCAGAATCAATCTTGAGTTGGATTTGATATAATAGATCAAAAACAGCTTAAATCCTATAGACTGGATCTAGTACGGTTATAAATTGCTTGAAATGATCCTAGGTTAGATCAACTAGACTAGTCAGAACTTCAGGTGAGAGATAGACGATCCTATCATCTTAGGCTTTTCTATGTCTAAGCTCCAAGTAAATCCCCACCCCAATCCCAACAGGAACAGAAAACAAAAAAAGGCAGCAGCACCAGCCCTTATGGTAGGCTGGCGGCTACCATAAGGAGCAGAGGAGGTTGTCTGTGTAATATATTATCTGAGGGTCAGGAGGTCTGTGTAATATATTAGTATTTGAGGAGGAGGTGGTCTGTGTTAGATAAGACTGTGAAATAAAAACCATCTGCTCAAATGCAATTCTGATAGAGAACTGTCAACCATCCAGTATAATTTCATTTTTCATCTATGACATAAAAAAAGGTCAAATTGCAAGCATTTTTTATAAATATTTCAGTTTGAAATCTGACTTTAATATTAGGCCATCCAATTAGTCACGGTTTTGTAGTTAGGTTATGCAAAAATGTCAATTGCCAGTGTGATTTGTGAAATTGTCACTTCTAACCGCACATGCTTAAACTTGCCCTTTGCAAGTGTAAAAGTCGCCATGAGTTTTGCATCATCCCTTTTAATCTATAAATTCATCATATAAAATAGCATCGGCTGACAAAACTTACTTTTCCACAATTTTCTCTTGCACTTCTGCCTTCAAAACAGACCCAGAGTGAGAAACGACGTGTGTTTTGCTGTCAAACAAGTCTGCAAAAAGAAGAACAAAAAAGACATATTTTTAGAATCTACATAAAAGGAAAAAATGTGTTCTATAAATCTGGAAAAAGCTACACAGGAATCGATAAACAGGAATCGATAAACAAGTGTGTACATCAATCGGTGAGACAAATAGTCTACAGATGAAGAGGAAACAGAACTGTTACTCTCTCTAGGAGTGTGCTGTTAACCCTTTCCAATCCAATTTGTATCCTTGTTTTCTTAGGGGGCTTACTCTTTTTCTGCCATTATACAACGGCCCTATCTGCAGGCTAAAACCAGTACTGCATGAGGTGACACGTTGGATAGGCTCCAACAGCAGAGAGGCTGGCAATATACAGTAAGAGAACCCCAACGGACGTCTTCCAACATCAGAGCTGTACAGCCTTAAACCATAATGTCTTCAGAGGTCAGACAGTGGATTGGAAAGGGTTAAGATCACTCCAAGAGCACAACGTCCAATCCTAAATGAGGCAAGAAAACCCCACGGGTAACAGCAAGAGACCATGAGAAGACTCTACAAGCACTTACGTTCATGTTTCCACCAATAGAAAGACACTGAACCATCTTCACCAAATAAAATTGCTGCACATCTCGCCTGAGACCAACAGGATGATCCACAATCAATCATGAACAGTCTATGAGCGACTTACAATACTGCGATCCATTGACAACAGGAAAAGGAGTTTGCTGCTCACTGAGCAGGCACTTGCTGGGGTAGAGGCGGGGGGCGATGGTAGTCTGGAAGAGCAGGGGGAGCAGGCAGCTACTAGGGTGACAGAGAGAAGGGGTAGAGGAAAGAGAATCAGGGAGGCTAGTCCTGAACTGGCACTACCCAACAAGTTTGCAAAGTTGGAAGATGAGCCGGATGCCATTACAGAGCCAGCACCGCTGCAACACGACATGCCCTCTGAACGCCATGGGGATAACTGCTCCACTGAGAAGGGGATGGGGAGGATAGGGCAGGCTAGACAAGTCCTAGTTGTGGGGGACTCAATTATAAGGGGGACAGATAGGGCAATCTGCCATAAAGCTGCCATGCTCCCTAACCTATTGACTGCAATCCCTGCTACCCATAATAAACCGCTCCTGCAGTCATACTGATTCTGCCGTCACACGGCCAAATGTCTGACCATTGTCTATATGTATAGCATCCCTCACTGTCCACCTCGCCATACTGTGCACATCTCCACCTCGCCATACTGTGCACACCTCCAGCCCATTTACCTTATGTATCACCCCTTTACTTGCAGTATGTAAGCTCCTTGGAGCAGGACTCTCACCCCTACTGTTTTCATCAACTGATTACTATGTAACTGTGGTTCTGTAATTTTTGCATTTTTTGTCTTTCTGTATTCCCCCATCTATGTAAGCGCTGCGGAATATGTTGGCGCTATACAAATAAAGATTATTATTATAAAGATCAAGATTGTCGAACAGTGTGTCTTCCTGGCGCTCGAGTTCGACACATCATGGATCGGATTGACAGATTACTGTGAGGGGCTGGTGAGGATCCAGCGGTCATGGTGCACATTGACACCAATGAACAAATTAGAAGTCAATGGAGGGCCCTCAAAAATGATTTCAGGGACCAAGGATCCAAGCTTAGGGCGAGGACCTCCAGGATAGTTTTCATGAAGAGTCGATCGTGTCAGACCAATCTGATCAGCTTCTACGATGAAGTAAGCTCTAGGCTGGACCTGGGAGAGTCTGTTGATCTTGTATATCTGGACTTCTCTAAACCATCTGACACCGTGCCGCATAATAGGCTGATATATAAAATGAGACAGCTTGGTCTGGGCGAAAACGTGTGTATCTGCGTAAAGAATTGGCTCAGAGATAGAAAGCAGAGGGTGCTAATAAATGGTTCGTACTCTGATTGGGCCACAGTCGTTAGCGCGGTGCCACAGGATTCAGTATCGGGCCCCATTCTGTTCAATATATTTATCAACGACCTGATAGAGGGGCTGCACAGCAAAATATCAATATTCACAGATGACACAAAATTATACAATATAATCAATGCAACGGAGGACAATGTGCGGCTACAAAAGGACCTAGATAAGCTGGGGGCTTGGGCAGAAAAATGGCAAATGAAGTTCAATGTGGATAAATGTAAGGTTATGCACATGGGCAGGAGAAATAGATGTCACCAATATACACTAAATGGGGTACTGCGAGGGAAAAGTGATATGGAAAAAGACCTGGGGGTACTAGTGGACTGCAGATTTAACTGGAGTAACCAATGCCAGTCAGCTGCCGCAAAAGCGAATAAAGTCTTGAAGTGCATTAAAAGAGGTATAGGGGCAACAACATTATTCTACCGCTATATAAGGCACTTGTCAGGCCTCACATGGAATACTGCGCACCGTTCTGGTCACCGGAGCTCATGAAAGATGTTACAGTGCTTGAGGGGGTTCAAAGAAGGGCAACTAATACATGGAATGACAGGACTGGAATACCCAGAGAGGCTATACAAATTGGGACTATTTACCCTGGAAAAAAGACGGCTAAGGGGCGACCAAATAACTATGTATAAATACATGAGGGGACAACACAAGGATCTCTCCCATGATCTGTTTATACATAGGACCGCGACGGTAACGAGAGGGCATCCGCTACGTCTAAAAGAAAGCAGGTTTCATCGCCAACGCAGAAAAGGGTTCTTTACTGTAAGAGCAGTGAGACTGTGGAACTCTCTGCCTGAGGATGTGGTGATGGCAAAATCCATAGAGGAGCTTAAAAGAGGACTTGATGTCTTTCTAGAGTGGAAGGATATTACAGGATATAAATCTTAGATCAATTGTTAATCCGGGTATACAGGCAGGTAGGAACTATTAGGGGTTGATCCAGGGATTAGTCTGATTGCCATTAGGGAGTCGGGAAGGAATTTTTCCCCAAAAGGGCTAATTGGCTCCTGCCTCTTGGGGTTTTTTGCCTTCCTCTGGATCAACAACACAGGAAGATAAACAGGCTGAACTAGATGGACATTGTCTTCATTCGGCCTTACATACTATGTTACTATTTTACCAAAAGCAACAGAAGGAACTGAAATCTTATTATTAAGGCAGATAGAAGAGGTGTCAATCCGCAACAAAAGCAATTATTATGGGGAAATTTAATTATCCGGATATAATATGGGAAAACGAAACCTGCACATTTAACAAGGGTGATAAGTTCTGGAGTACAATTAAAGATAACTACTAGAGATGAGCGAGCATACTCGCTAAGGACAATTGCTCGAACGAGCATTGTCCTTAGCGAGTACCTGCCGCTCGGAAGAAAAGGTTCAGCTGCCGGCGACGGGCGGGGAAGAACAGAGGGGAGATCCCTCTCTCCCCCCTGCTCACTGCCGCAACTCACCGCTCACCCACGCCGGCAGCTGAACCTTTTCTCCCGAGTGGTCAGGTACTCGCTAAGGACAATGCTCAATCGAGTAATTGTCCTTAGTGAGTATGCTCGCTCATCTCTAATAACTACCTTCTTCAACTTGTGCAGGAGCCAACTAGAGGGGAGGGCCACTCTGGACTTGCTATTAACTAACAAACTGGACCGAAAAATGGGGGTACAGGTTGAGGGGCACTTGGCGAACAGTGACCACAATATAATTAATTTCCAGCTGTCATTCAATAAGAAACCTTACCAAGGAGCAACAAACTAAACTAAACTTTTTTAAAGGAGAATTTGATCAGCTCAGAGCTACTATTCGTAACATTAATTGGGACAACATTCTCAAAAATATCAGTACAAACGACAAATGGGAAAAGTTTAAAAACATCCTAATCACCTCATGAAAGCAGTTCATACCCTTTAAAAACAAAAGAACTTCAAGTCAAAGGAAACCAATGTGGCTCGACAAGACTGTAAGGGGGACAATAAACAAACAAAAAAAAAGCGTTTAAACTACTAAAACAAGAAGGCACCAAAGAAGCGCTAAATTCATACACAAAAAAAAACTAAATATGTAAAGAAGAGATTAAATTGCTAAGGAGGAGGCAGAAAGACTGATCGCCAAAGAAAGCAAAAATAACCCTAAACTATTCTTCAACTATATTAACAGCAAACGGATTTGCACTGAGAGTACTTGCCCTTTAAGCCCTTGAGTGACACGCCCGGAAATTTTCCGGGACCAGCTCCACTGCCCATAGCGATATAGCCCGGGCTATGTATCACTATGGGAGCTGCAGAGCACAATGCCACAAGCTGTGGCATTGTTCTCTGCCTGCACAGACACAGAGCAGTTCAGGATTTTGAAATAAGAAGCTGAGAGATACTGCCGATCTGCCAGCAATCTCCCGCTTTTAATTTTAAACTCTTGCACTGCTTTGTTTACAGTTGCCATAGAGACCATCGGCTGGTCAGAAGCAAGCCGATGATCTCTGTGGCAGGGACAGCTGATGCTTGGCTGTTAGAGGACACCCAGGCACCAGCTCTTACAGCAGAGATCAGAGAAAACCTCCGATCTCTGCCGTGTTATCCCTTTACATGCTGCAGTCTATGTGACTGCAGCATGTAAAGGGCTGACAGAGGGAGGGTGCTCCCTCTGTCAGAGGACAGCCAGGCACCAGCTCTTATAGCAGAGATCAGAGAAAATCTCTGATCTCTGCTGTGTTAACTCTTTACATGCTGCAGTCTATGTGACTGCAGCATGTAAAGGGCTGTCACCATCGGACCCCCTGAATGTGATCAGGGGGTCCGAATGGGTCTTTGTTGAAGTCCCCTAAAGAGACAAAAAAAAAAAGTTTAAAAAAGGTAAAAAATTATTAAAAAACTAGAAAAAAAAAACACTTGTCTCCCTTTACTTTGTAAAAAATAAAAAATAAAATTACACATGTGGTATCATAATGACAGAGAAGGAAGTTAGTACATTATTTAACCCCTTAATGACACGGCCCCTTTTTTCCCATTTCTTTTTTTCCTCCCCGTTTAAAAAATTATAACTCCTTTATTTATCCATCGACGTAGCAGCATGAGGGCTTGTTTTTTGCGGGACGAGTTGGATTTTTCAATGGTGCTATTTAAAGTACCATATGATGTACTGAAAAACTTAAAAATTTTTTTTAAGTGGAGTAAAATGAAAAAAAAAACAACATTCCACTATCTTTCAGTGCGTCTTGTTTCTACAACAAAAACGACATGATAACTTTATTCTATGAGTCAGTGCGATTACTACGATATTGGGGTTTTTTTTGCTGTAGTACTTGTATTTTTTTTCAAAGACATTTAATTTTTTTAAATTAATTTTCTGCCGCAATAACTTTATTTTTCTGTCAAAGTACTTGTTGTGAGGGCTCATTTTTTGCGGGATGTCCTGCAGTTTACGTTAGTACCATTTCAGAATACATATGACTTTTTTATAGCTTTTTATTGCATTTTTTCTGGGAGACAGGGTGACTGAATAAGTGCATTTCTGGCGTTATTTATTTTTTTCGGGCGATGTTTACCGTGTGTGGTAAATAATGCGCTACTTAGATTTTTTTTATTATAGATATTGCAAAATGGTGATTCAAACTTTTATTACTTTTTTTGTTTTACAACTAATTGATCTTTTTCCTTTTTTTTAAAGCCTCCTGGGGGACCACAACTGGCGATGCTTTGATCGCTCCTGCAGTATGATGTAACCACATGGAATACTGTGTACAGTTCTGGACTCCGCTGCTCAGGAAAGATGTTGCAGTGCTTGAGGGAGTTCAAAGAAGAGCAACTAAATTAATAACTGGAATGAGAGGACTGGAATACCCAGAGGGGCTATCAAAATTGGGATTATTTACTATAGAAAAAAGACCGCTAAGGGGTGATCAAATAACTATGTATAAACACATGAGGGGACAATACAAGGATCTCTCCCATGATCGGTTTATATCCAGGACTGCGACGGTAACGAGAGGGCATCCGCTACATCTAGAAGAAAGCAGGTTTCATCATCAACACAAAAGAGGGGTTCTTTACTGTAAGAGTATTAAGACTGTGGAACTTTCTGCCTGAAAAAGGGGTGATGGCAAAATCCATTGAGGAGCTTAAAAGAGGACTAGACGTCTTTCTAGAGTGCAAGGATATTACAGATATAGATATTAGCTGACCAGCGGGGTGGTTGTTCTGGTTCTTATATTTAGGTAGGAACTATCAAAGGTTGATCAAGGGATTATTCTGTCCGCCATTATGGAGCTGGGAAGGAATTTTCCTCCCGAAAGGGTTAATTGGCTTCTGCTTCTTGGGGTTTTTTCCTTCCTCTGGATTAACAAGGGTGTTGAAACAGGCTGAACTAAATGGATATTGTCTTCATTCAACCTAACATACTATGTTACTATGAAAGATGAGCGACATACATTCAAATGGAATATATTTGCCCAGTCTTTCAGCGGCTAACGATGGATTTTAAGTGAACCAAAATCCATTGTTCAAACAAAAAGAGCACGATGCCTGCATCTACATGTAACAATTATCGCTCATTTTCAACCGTTTGGACAAATGTTGAGTGATAATCGTTGCGTGTAAAAGCGCCTTAATTTATAAGGGATCGAGTCCATTAGATCACTTATCTTACATTCTATCTGATAGGGGACAAAGGTATGCAATATTGCTGGTTACATATAATCATCAATCATTTTCATTTCATTCTAGCTTTTATAGATAAAACGGAGAATACCATGCAATATACACACAGGGATTTACTTATATATAATAAAAGAGAATAAAGAGAAGTGCATGGGCTGCCCACAAGAGGCAAGTGCGTGCGCTGCCCACAAGAGGCAAGTGCAAGGGCTGCACGCAAGGGGCAATTGCATGGGCTACACGCAAGGGGCAAGTGCATGGGCTGCCCGCAAGGGGCAAGTGCATGGGCTGCACGCAAGGGGCAATTGCATGGGCTGCCCGCAAGGGGAAAGTGCATGGGCTGCCCGCAAGGGGCAAGTGCATGGGCTGCCCGCAAGGGGCAAGTGCATGGGCTGCCCGCAAGAGGGCAGGTGTATGCGCTGCCCGCAAGAGGGCAGGTGTATGCGCTGCCCGCAAGAGGACAGTGCATGGGCTGCCCGCAAGAGGACAGTGCATGGGCTGCCCGCAAGAGGGAAGTGCATGCGCTGCTCGCAAGAGGGAAGTGCATGCGCTGCCCGCAAGAGGGAAGTGCATGCGCTGCCCGCAAGAGGGAAGTGCATGCGCTGCCCGCAAGAGGGTAGTGCATGCGCTGCCCGCAAGAGGGAAGTGCATCCGCTGCCCGCAAGAGAAGTACATCCGCTGCACGCAAGAGAAGTACATCTGCTGCACATAAGTTTATTTATCTTCCTTTATCCGTACTTTAACTTGTGCAGGAGCCAACTAGGGGGAAAGTTCTTTTGGACTTATTAACCCCTTCGTGACAAAGCCGGTTTGCGCCTTAAATGGCCAACTAAATTTTTCAGTTTTTTTATCGTCACATTCCAGGAGACGTAAATTTTCATTTTTCCGTCAACTTACTCCCTATAAGAGTTTTTTTTTTTTTTTTGCGGGACAAGTTGTACTTTATAATGGCTTCATTTTTGGGTACAGATGATGTATTGTATAACTTTTATTGTTTTAGGAAGGTGGAGGGAATACAGAAATTTCACCATTTGTTTTTTGGATTGTAATTTTACAGTGTCCAGTGTGCAAAATAAATAATATTACAACAATCTTCTCCAGGTCAGCACGATTCCAGTGACACCAAGTTTATAAAGTTTTTTATGTTTTGCTATTTTTGCACACAAATTTATAATTTTTTTTTTTTTTAATATTTGCCTCTGTGTTGCCGTATTCCAAGAGCCAGAGTATCTTTATTTTCCATCGACAGAGCTCTGGGAGGTCTTGTTTCTTGCGGGATAAACGCTAGTTTTCATTTGACCCGTTTTTGGGAACATAGAACATTTTGATTGTTTTTTATTCCATTTTTTTAGGAGGCAAGATTAACAAAACAGCAATTCTGGCATGGTTTTTTTTTATTGGCGATCACCATGCGGTATAAATAATGTGTTAAATTAATTCTGCAGGCCGATACGATGTCAATAGCAAAAACTTATATAGGGTTTTTTTTCTTTTCTTTAACTTGCAACTTTTTCACAATGTGTTTTTTGCTGCATTCAAAAAACCCTAACATTTTTCTTTTTTGTGAAATGTGCTGTGAAATGGTTATTTTTTGCAGGATGAATTGTAATTTTTATTAGTACCAGGCGATGTTTTAATTATTTTTTATTCCATTTCTATGTAAGGCGAGATAGACAAAATAAATTATTTTTGTCATGTTTTTTGAATTTTTTTTCATAACACGGACTCTGTAGGTTAAATAACATACTACCTTTTTTCTGGGACATAGCGATATTACATCAGACAGAGCGGGCTTTTTTGCGCACCTATGTGCGCAAAAAAACTGCTCCGCGCATGTTAAAAATGCGCATGACTGAAGCTCCATGTCCATTGCTTTCAATGGGGCCGGTGCTTCTGCTGCTGGCCCCATTGAAAGCAATAGGATGTAGGCAACCGCTGCAGTAATTTTCAGGGAAGGGCTTAAAATATAAGCCCTTTCCTGAAAATCATCCCTAGCTGCTGTAAAAAATAAAAAAAATATATACATCACCTCTCCGCGGCTGTGCAGCTCCGGCGTGTCTTCTCGCTGGCTTCCCCGACACTCTTTTGAAGCTTCTTCTCCTGCTTGGTCACAGCGCTCAGCTGTCATTTAATGAATGGCTGAGCACTGCCTGTGATTGGCTGAGCGTTCACCCAATAAGACACAGCCCTTTCAGGAGGCAGGGATTTTTAAATCTCTGGCAGGAGAAGAAACTTCAGAAGGGTGCCAGAGAAGCCAGAGAGAAGACACGTCAGAGCTGCACAGCGGTGGGGAAGTGATGTATATATTTTTTTTTTACAGCAGCTAGGAATGATTTTCAGGGAGGGGCTTATATTTCAAGCCATCCCCCGAAAATCACTGCGGAGGTTAACTGCATCCCATTGACAGCAATGGGATAGAATCACGGTCCTCTGCCACAGCTGTGACAGGAGATTCCTTCATCCCCGCAGGGAGTGCCTTTGTCACTGAACACTGTGACTCGGCTGTCACAGTATTCAGCGGAGGGGAGTCTCCGCAGGGAATCTTAATGCCCTTTCTCGGCGGACGGACATCCTATCTTTTGCAGGTGCGAGTATATTGCGCCTGTAAAAGATGAACATGTGAACACACCATAAGAAACCAATGGTTCTATCAGACGCGCTTTTTTTTGCGCACATAGGTGCGCCCAAAATAACACTTGTCTAACTTTGCCCTTAAGTAGGAAAGGTGGGGTTTTAGCGTTATTTTAATTTTTCAAAAAAGTACACCCATTCAAAAAATAGAACATGAGCGGAGAGCAATTGCGATTTCAATTCGCGGAAATAAAATCTCAGCATGGTCTATTTTTGTGTGGCTTCTACATGGATGGCTTCCATAAACGTAACTGGAGCAACTGCTGCACTCATGTGGGGAAGGTAGTAGTGGCTAGTTTTATGGTAATTACTAGGCAGTCCAATAATGCCCAGCATGCTGATGACATTCAGCACATGCTCAGTATGAGATCTACTATGCTTGGAGCACAGAAGGAATGAGCTAGCTTCAGATCAACATGGTTACTTGTGGACACACCTGAAGCTACTGTTCATATATTTGCCTGCGCTAGTACATGTCGGTAGCACCACAAGTCCGTTTTATGTCATGTAACACTATATCCGTCTGATCTACAATGTAGTGAGTAAAGTTTATTATCTTTTAATATCTTGATTGTGCTTGACATCAATCATTCAGTATTAGTGTATCTTTACGCCATCAGGAAGTCCTGGTGGAGACAAGATTGACAGGGGAGTTACGTCCCCTGTACCAGATTGGCTGCTGAGCCGGTTGGCCTCCAGGTACTGGAAGCGCACTAAGCATGTCTTCACAAGCCATACACCGGTGGACAGCATACAGCAGGGGCTGCAGCTGGAAGGGGCTTCCCCGCTTGCGCCCCAGAAGGAGGAAGGCCACTTTGTACTGAAGGGCGTGGTATCATCGGCAGCAGAGACTGAAAAGCTGCTTTTGCGGCGACGACCGACAAGCGCTGCCCTTCCTGCAGACTGCCTCTGCATGGAGAGCTATGAGCGGGTGCGCACCGGTCACGCAGCAGTGAGGCGGCGGCCGGCACCGAGCCTCCACATGGAGCGGGAGTGGGGTTGACTGAGCTCCCCAGCAGTGATATGTGGATGACATAGGCAGCGGCCAGGACTGAGGCTCATGGTGACATCGACTGAGAGCTGGGCAGTGGCGTACACACAGCACAGAGGTGCCGCCGGTCAGCGACATGAGACTAAACCGGCAGCGGCCGAGACGGACGCTCGTGATCCTACGCGGGGGTACGGCTGCTGCAGTCACACAGAGAGCTGCAGCGTGTGGATGACTTTTGCTGGGCCATGACAGTGCTTATGGATATAGCAGAGCTCAGTAGAGCACTTGGAGCACATTTGTATATGCTTAGCTACGGAACACCATAGCTACCCATGTGCATCCCAGCATCCAAACGACGCATACTCTGGCCTTCGGTTATGGCGCCCACAATCAGCGTAATACTACAAATTTTATTATTTGGCTCATGTGATATGTTGGAATACTGCTGTGACGTAAGATCTTAGTTTGACTGTGTTTAGTGGCAAACCCCTTACGATGTGACCCATTTCCACTGCATGCGACAAGTGCTTCTGGCACACAACACGTAGGTTGTGCAGGCATAACCTGTATGCACACGCTTGGTCAAGCATCATATGTTGACATGTTGGGGTGTTACTATTAAGGCGTGACATTTTGAAATCATGTGATCCCCAATTAGTGATATTAGCTGTGATCCGAGTTTGGTATCAAATTCGTTCAGTTTTAACTTATTGCTCCAACATAAGGTCTATTTACATACAACAATTATCACTCAAAATTCGTACAAATGAGCGAATGTTACGTGTAAAGGAGCGGCCATCATGCACTTTCCATTCACTTGTCACTTATCGCTGAGTTTCAGCCGGCATAAAAATTGTCGTTAGGTAGTTCACTATTCGCTCCATTTAAATAGAATTCGTTCAGTCTTTAAAAGACCGAAAGGCTTCAGGGGGGTGATTGTTTGCACAATGACTGCTTGCTTACTCCTGCCTGCAGAAGACAATGGCTTATCTTCACACTAATTAAAATCCAGCTGACCAGAGATTCCTCACATGAACACCTGCTCACATGAGTGAACCTATACAGAGTTTACTTCAGCTAATGAGGGAAACGGAGAGGATTTCAAACGATTATCTGTACATTTAAATGTACAGCAATTTATGCAAAAGAGTCATTTATTCATTTGGTTGTTCAAATGATAATCGTTTCGTGTAAAAGGGCCTTAAGGCTGGCTTCACAGAGATGTATTTGCGTGCGACATACCCAGAGAATAAAACCCACTGCTTTCAATGGGTTCATTCACATGCATGTATTTTGCGTGTGTAAATTGTGACTTTGCAAAAAAAAGGGGGGGGAAACATGCGGTATTTTCACACCAAAAACTCCCCATAGAAGTCAATAGGGGGGGGGGGCACAAATGCACACACAATATGTAAGGAGATGCGTGAAAAACTATGTAATTCTGCAGGTAAAAGAACAACAAGAATCACAGAGGCAGAGGGAACTAATTTACATAAAAGCCCAAATCACAGAAGATCCCTTAAAAAATAAATTTTATTATATTATCCTAAAAAACATACACACAGTAGTGGGCTTAATCATCAACCGATGAAAGGACAAAGACAAGACAACGAATAGAAACACATATAGATGTGCTCGTGTGGGACTTGGTGCAACTTATCCAGGGAGATTTCAGATCGCAGTCATATACGAATGAGGTATGGCTGCATAGGTCTCCAATTGCAAAAAGTAGATGTTTTCCACATACGTGACTAGGGTGGCTTAAATATGATTGTTTGACGTCGTGTCTTACCACCCTGTCCCAGACCAGTTACTTAGTTTAACTATCCGAGCACCACTAGTTTTATGTGTATTTCATTGGTTCAACTTGATGAAATAATCAATAGATCAACGACTGGATCAATTAGAGATACAGAATGAATAGAGGGTTCGATGCATTTCTGGTGGACCTTCGACTTTTCAAGAACCGTATGGTCGATAATCTGAGATATGTTAATATGTCTGTCTGTATATCCACCTAACGGACATATATTAGCTAGAATGAAATAAAATAAAAAAGTTGATCCTGGTGTGAACCACAACACCAGCTGGTATTATTATTTATAGGATGATGAATCCTCCGAGATACAACGCGATATAAGGTAGTGATTAGAGATGAGCGAACGTACTCGTCCGAGCTTGATATTCGTGCAAATATTAGGGTGTTCGGGATGCTCGTTACTCTTAACGAGCACCACGCGGTGTTCCGGTTACTTTCAGTTTCCTCTCTGAGACGTTAGCGCGCTTTTCTGGCCAATTGAAAGACAGGGAAGGCATTACAACTTCCCCCTGTGACGTTCAAGCCCTATACCACCCCCCTGCTGTGAGTGGCTGGGGCGATCAGATGTCACCCGAGTATAAAAGTCGGCCCCTCCCGCGGCTCGCCTCAGATGTCTAGTGAGTTAGCTGAGGGACAGTGATGCTGGTGCCGGAGCTGCTGTAGGGAGAGTGTTAGGAGTTAGTGTAGGCTTCAAGAACCCCAACGGTCCTTCTCAGGGCCACATCTATCCGTGTGCAGTACTGTGGAGCGTGCTGTTAGCAGTGTTGCACAAATTTTTTTTTTTCAAAATCGGCAGTCTGCAGAGCATTGCGCCTTGCATTAATAGTACAGGGACAGAAGTGGTGGTTAGGCAGGGAGAGTGTTAGGAGTGAGTGTAGGCTTCAAGAACCCCAACGGTCCTTCTTAGGGCCACATCTATCCGTGTGCAGTACTGTGCAGGCTGCTGTTAGCAGTGTTGCATTTTTTTTTCTTTTCAAAATCGGCTGTCTGCAGAGCATTGCGCCTTGCAGTAATACTACAGGGAGAGAATTGTGTAGGCAGGGCCAGAAGACATATCTTATCTGATTGAATATAGTCAGTGGGCCCTCCGTTTCCCAAAAAGGGAAACATTCAATTTGTCCTGCAGGCTTGCGCCAATTTATTTGCTGCCTGGGAAAGGTAACCTCTGTGCTGCACTTCATATAACTGCATTTCTGTGCAACACATATCTTATCTGATTGAATATAGTCAGTGGGCCCTCCGTTTCCCAAAAAGGGAAACATTCAATTTGTCCTGCAGGCTTGCGCCAATTTATTTGCTGCCTGTAAAAAGTAACCGCTGTGCTGCACTTCATATAACTGCATTTCTGTGCAACACATATCTTATATGATTGAATATAGTCAGTGGGCCCTCCGTTTCCCAAAAAGGGAAACATTCAATTTGTCCTGCAGGCTTGCGCCAATTTATTTGCTGCCTGGGAAAAGTAACCGCTGTGCTGCACTTCATATAACTGCATTTCTGTGCAACACATATCTTATCTGATTGAATATAGTCAGTGGGCCCTCCGTTTCCCAAAAAGGGAAACATTCAATTTGTCCTGCAGGCTTGCGCCAATTTATTTGCTGCCTGGGAAAAGTAACCGCTGTGCTGCACTTCATATAACTGCATTTCTTTGCAACACATATCTTATCTGATTGAATATAGTCAGTGGGCCTTTTCTTTTTAAAAAAAGGGAAACATTCTATGTGCCCTGCCTCTGTCAGTCCTCAGCGTTCTGTGTACGTGTGTGGTGGGTGGAGATAGTAAACAAATCATACGCAGCCAGCTACGTTTAACAGCAGGCTTGCGCCAATTTATTTTCTGCCTGGGAAATCAAATCATACCATGCTGAGGGGTAGGGATAGGCCTATAGGACGTGGACGCGGGCGAGGACGCGGAGGCCCAAGTCAGGGTGTGGGCACAGGCCGAGCCAGTGCGGTGGCCAGGGGTAGAGGCAGGGCCAGACCGAATAATCCACCAACTGTTTCCCAAAGCGCCCCCTCGCGCCATGCCACCCTGCACAGGTCAAGGTGCTCTACGGTGTGGCAGTTTTTCACAGAGACGCCTGACGACCGACGAACAGTGGTGTGCAACCTTTGTCGCGCCAAGATCAGCTGGGGAGGCACCACCAACAGCATGCGCAGGCATATGATGGCCAAGCACCCCACAAGGTGGGACGATGCCCGTTCACCGCCTCCGGTTTGCACCACTGCCTCTCCCCCTGTGCCCCAACCTGCCACTGAGATCCAACCCCCCTCTGAGGACACAGGCACTACCGTCTCCTGGCCTGCACCCACACCCTCACCTCCGCTGTCCTCGGCCCCATCCAGCAATGTCTCTCAGCGTAGCGTCCAGACGTCGCTAGCGCCACAGTTTGAGCGCAAGCGCAAGTACGACGCCACGCACCCGCACGCTCAAGCGTTAAACGTGCACATTGCCAAATTGATCAGCCTAGAGATGCTGCCGTATAGGCTTGTGGAAACGGAGGCTTTCAAAAGCATGATGGAGGCGGCAGCCCCGCGCTACTCGGTTCTCAGTCGCCACTACTTTTCCCGATGTGCCGTCCCAGGCCTGCACGACCACGTCTCCCGCAACATTGTACGCGCCCTCACCAACGCGGTTACTGCCAAGGTCCACTTAAAAACAGACACGTGGACAAGCACAGGCGGGCAGGGCCACTATATCTCCCTGACGGCACATTGGGTGAATTTAGTGGAGGCTGGGACAGAGTCAGAGCCTGGGACCGCTCACGTCCTACCCACCCCCCGAATTGCGTGCCCGGGCTCGGTGGTGGTATCTGCGGGGGTGTATGCTTCCTCCACTAAACCACCCTCCTCCTCCTCCTACGCAACCTCTGTCTCGCAATCAAGATGTGTCAGCAGCAGCACGTCGCCAGCAGTCGGTGTCACGCGGCGTGGCAGCACAGCGGTGGGCAAGAGTAAGCAGGCCGTGCTGAAACTACTCAGCTTAGGAGAGAAGAGGCACACGGCCCACGAACTGCTGCAGGGTCTGACAGAGCAGACCGACCGCTGGCTTGCGCCGCTGAGCCTCCAACCGGGCATGGTCGTGTGTGACAACGGCCGTAACCTGGTGGCGGCTCGGCAGCCTCACGCACGTGCCATGCCTGGCCCATGTGTTTAATTTGGTGGTTCAGCGCTTTCTGAAAAGCTACCCCCACTTGTCATACCTGCTCGTAAAGGTGCGCCGGATCTGCGCACATTTCCGCAAATCACACACGCACGCTGCCACCCTGCGGACCCTGCAACATCGGTTTTATTTGCCAGTGCACCGACTGCTGTGCGACGTGCCCACACAGTGGAACTCTACGCTCCACATGTTGGCCAGACTCTATGAGCAGCGTAGAGCTATAGTGAAATCCCAACTCCAACTTGCGTGGCGCAGTGGGAGTCAGCCTCCTCAATTATTTACAGAAGAGTGGGCCTGGTTGGCAGCCATCTGCCAGGTCCTTGGAAAATTTGAGGAGTCTACCCAGGTGGTGAGCGGCGATGCTGCAATCATTAGCGTCACCATTCCTCTGCTATGCATCTTGAGAAGTTCCCTGCAAACCATAAAGGCAGACGCTTTGCGCTCGGAAACAGAGCCGGGGGAAGACAGTATGTCGCTGGATAGTCAGAGCACCCTCCTGTCTATATCTCAGCGCGTTCAGGAGGAGGAGGAGCATGAGGAGGATGAGGAGGAGGGGGAAGAGACAGCTTGGCCCACTGCTGACGGTACCCATGCTGCTTGCCTGTCATCCTTTCAGCGTGTATGGCCTGAGGAGGAGGAAGAGGAGGAGGAGGATCCTGAAAGTGATCTTCCTAGTGAAGACAGCCATGTGTTGCGTACAGGTACCCTGGCACACATGGCTGACTTCATGTTAGGATGCCTTTCTCGTGACCCTCGCGTTACACGCATTCTGGCCACTACGGATTACTGGGTGTACACACGGCTCGATCCACGGTATAAGGAGAGCCTTTGCACTCTCATTCCCGAAGAGGAAAGGGGTTCGAGAATGATGCTATACCACAGGGCGCTGGTGGACAAACTGATGGTAAACTTCCCATCCGACAGCGCTAGTGGCAGAAGGCGCAGTTATGAGGGCCAGGTAGCAGGGGAGGCGCAGAGATCAGGCAGCATGTACGGCACAGGCAGGGGAACATTCTCCAAGGCCTTTGCCAGCTTTATGGCTCCCCAGCAAGACTGTGTCACCGCTCCCCAGTCAAGGCTGAGTCGGCGGGAGCACTGTAAAAGGATGGTGAGGGAGTACGTAGCCGATCGCACGACCGTCCTCCGTGACGCCTCTGCCACCTACAACTACTGGGTGTCGAAGCTGGACACGTGGCCTGAACTCGCGCTGTATGCCCTGGAGGTGCTTGCTTGTCCTGCGGCTAGCGTCTTGTCAGAGAGGGTGTTTAGTGTGGCTGGGGGAATCATCATGGATAAGCGTACCCGCCTGTCAACCGACAGTGCCGACAGGCTTACACTCATCAAGATGAACAAAGCCTGGATTTCCCCAGACTTCTCTTCTCCACCAGCGGACAGCAGTGATACCTAAGCAATACGTAGGCTGCACCCGCGGATGGAAGCATCGTTCTCTCTCACCATCCAAAACGGGGACATTTCTGCTTCATCAATCTGTGTATAATACTCCTCCTCCTCCTCCTCCTGAAACCTCACGTAATCACGCCGAACGGGCAATTTTTCTTAGGGCCACAAGGCTCACTCATATAATTTTTCTAAACAATTTTTATACGTTTCAATGCTCTTAAAAGCGTTGAAACTTTAACTTGAACCAATTTTTAGTTAAACTGGGCTGCCTCCAGGCCTAGTTACCACTTAAGCCACATTAACCAAAGCGATTAATGGGTTTCACCTGCCCTCTTGGTTGGCCATGGCCAATTTTTTGGATGTACATTAGTACTGTTGATACAGCAATTTTTGTGGGCCCTCGCCTACAGTGTAATCAAATGAATTTTTAGCCCACCTGCATTACAGCTGACGTTACATCCGCTGTGTTGGGCAATGCAATGGGATATTTTTATGTACCGCCGGTGGGTTCCAGGGAGCCACCCATGCTGTGGGTCCACAGGGAATTATAAATGCATCTGTTTCCACTTGTAAAGAACCCCAGTCTGAATGGGGCATGCAGTGTGGGCCGAAGCCCACCTGCATTAAGCACGACATTACTACCTCAGCTGTGTTGGGCAATGCAATGGGATATTTTTGTGTACCGCCGGTGGGTTCCAGGGAGCCACCCATGCTGTGGGTCCACAGGGAATTATAAATGCATATGTTTCCACTTCTAAAGAACCCAAGTCTGACTGGGGCATGCAGTGTGGGCCGAAGCCCACCTGCATTAAGCACGACATTACTACCTCAGCTGTGTTGGGCAATGCAATGGGATATTTTTATGTACCGCCGGTGGGTTCCAGGGAGCCACCCATGCTGTAGGTGCACACAGAGTTTAACCTACATGTGTCCACTTGTAAAGAACCCCAGTCTGACTGGGGCATGCAGTGTGGGCCGAAGCCCACCTGCATTAAGCACGACATTACTACCTCAGCTGTGTTGGGCAATGCAATGGGATATTTTTGTGTACCGCCGGTGGGTTCCAGGGAGCCACCCATGCTGTGGGTCCACAGGGAATTATAAATGCATCTGTTTCCACTTGTAAAGAACCCCAGTCTGACTGGGGCATGCAGTGTGGGCCGAAGCCCACCTGCATTAAGCACGACATTACTACCTCAGCTGTGTTGGGCAATGCAATGGGATATTTTTATGTACCGCCGGTGGGTTCCAGGGAGCCACCCATGCTGTGGGTCCACAGGGACTTCACAATAGGGAGTTGTACTTGCCTGTGTCTATGAATTAAAAACCGCAGTCTGACTGGGGCATGCAGACACTTTGACAGAATGAATAGTGTGTGGCACATAGGTTCCCCATTGCTATGCCCACGTGTGCAGCTCCTGATGGCGGTGGCACAGGATTCTATTTCTCATTGCTTCTGTACAGCATTGTGGGCTATCGCCCCGCCCCTTTTAAAGAGGGTCGCTGCCTAGCCGTGCCAACCCTCTGCAGTGTGTGCCTGCTTTTCCTGTGGCAGACGCACTTATAAATAGACATGAGTGTGGCGTGGCATGAGGGCAGCTGAAGGCTGCGCAGGGACAATTTGGTGTGCGCTGTGGACACTGGGTCGTGCAGGGGGGGTTGGGCAGCATGTAACCCAGGAGAAGTGGCAGCGGAGTGTCATGCAGGTAGTGATTGTGCTTTGTTGGAGGTAGTGTGGTGCTTAGCTAAGGTATCCATTGCTAATGAGGGCTTTTCAGAAGTAAAAGTTGTTGGGGGGGGGGGGGGCACTCTTGCCGGTATTGTGGCTTAATAGTGGGACCTGTGAACTTGAGATGCAGCCCAACATGTAGCCCCTCGCCTGCCCTATCCGTTGCTGTGTCGTTTTCATCACTTTCTTGAATTGCCAAGATTTTCACACATGGAAACCTTAGCGAGCATCGGCGAAATACAAAAATGCTCGGGTCGCCCATTGACTTCAATGGGGTTCGTTACTCGAAACGAACCCTCGAGCATTGCGAAAATTTCGTCCCGAGTAACGAGCACCCGAGCATTTTGGTGCTCGCTCATCTCTAGTAGTGATTATAACTCCCTTCCTAAATGAACAAATTGCCGATTGTTTGGCTCGTCTCCTAATATAAGGAGATCTATCAGGCAAGTTATAGGGGGTCACCCCTCTTGGACAGAAATCAAATAATTTGTCCGAGTTGCCTTGCTTTTAATGCCTAGCGCTTACAAGATTCAGCCTAAGATAGAGAGTGATATCCCTTCATCTAGGTCTCAGTTTAAATAGATACTCCTGCCTAGGTGCCCATATTTTGGGTATTGAGGCTGAATAGAAAGCTTTTCTGCTTAGGCTAAAAGTTAAAAGGATAGAGACTTTTATAGCCTCCTGCCCTGATGGTGGGTAGGTGGCCATCTGAATACAACTGCAGCTGTCTCGCCTTATAAAGGCTGTAACCCCACCCAGGTCATGTGACCGCTACCAATCACGGCTTAATGCATAATTAGCCATGTGCATTAAAAATGCCGTCCCCTTGTTAATCCAACAGCAGTTATTTAACCCCATATCGCTCCTTGAAAAGGGTCCACATAGGTTTCCGCTGAATGTAGTCACCTAGCTGCTACTGACCTAAACCCTGGTTCTTATCCGATCACTTGTTCCACCTCTCCAATCTGTGTAGGGCAGTGGGCTGCGTCATAGGCATGCGTTCGATGTTTACAGCCTCTGAGGTAGTCCGGTATGCAGCGTCAGAAGGACATGTGACTAAGTCACATGATCGCGCTGCGTGTCAGGTAGAGGGACGCTGGTGCGTGATGACATAGGACGTAATGTCTCAATCGGACCTCCCCTGGTGTCTCAAACTTCTGACTGCACTCCGATCACGTCACAGAGGGGAGGGGACGATCGGTAATAGGCAATCCATGGCCGAGACCATCCGAAGATAAAGATGACAGTCAGCCTTATCTATCACTCTATATCATATTAATGAATCTGCATATGATGCATTATGAAGCGTTAGTGATATTAATAAAAATAATGAAACCGGATTTTTTATCTCCTGTGAAATTATTTATATGTGTAAGGCAGTTTTTTGATATAGTTACATCCCCAGCGGCGGTGAGATCACCTCAACACTTCAAGTTCAAAGAGGGGACTGATTTTTTCATCGGTATGTAGATATCTCATCACCCATAACTGCTACATAGTGAGAAATACTTCCTTTTTCTCCAAGGGGATCTAACAGAGATAGTCCCAGCTCAAGAGAACATGAACACATGCATTTACAGATTCTAGGTTAGATAATCAGGTAAGTATAATCTTATCAATATCCCACACTAGATGTTTGGAGTGACAATTTTCAACATATGGAAAAGTTGATAAAGGTGGTAAGGGGGAGCTGTAACAAGGGAAGGGGGGGGCGGCGGGGGCAGGGAGCTTTATAGCGCAAAATTTACCATAATTTGCATGGAATTCAGATAACTAGGCCCAAATGGTTGTTTCAATTTCACATCGATAACAGTGTCCGATACTCATGTAAAAGAATGAACCCAAGTTCAGGAGGGCATCCATTAACTAGAGATACAATTAAGGGAACATATCACTTGATGAAACAATTAAACGAGAGGATTTCATTGAGGCCTTGTGGGTGAACGGTTTTGAGCCTAAAAATCCACTCGGTTTCTTTTTGTAAAAGCCTTTTATCAATATTTCCTCGTCTGCCGTGAGATCTAACTTTTTCTAGGCCTTGAAACTTGAGTTGTGAGATGTCGCCATGGTGGACTGATCGCATATGGTTGGACAACGGGGTTGCTTCCTTCCTGTTGTTATTCCCCAGATGTTCCTGGATCCTTCTCCGTAATTGCTGTATTGTCTTTCCGATGTAATTTTTTGGACAAGTACATGTGGCCATGTAGATCACATTGTTGTTTTTGCAATTAATGTAATCTCGGATCTCAAAAGTCTTGTTGGTAACAGCGCTGGTAAATGAAGAACGTCTTAAGATGGATTCACAGACTGAGCAATCTCCACAGGGAAATGTTCCCTTGATCTCCTTTCTGCCGAGCCACATCGTTTCTGGTTGGCGAGGGGATAGATGGCTGTGGACTAACCTATCTCTCAAGTTTCTTCCTCGACGGAATATTATAGACGGCATATTTGTGATAAAGTCTCGGATGTCCTCGTCATCCTTTAGGATGCCCCAATATTGCTGTAGTACATCCCTAATCGACCTTGCACCGGTGTCATAGATCCCTATAATCCGAATGATTTGTGAGGTGTCCTTTCCTTTAGGAACAAGTAGTTCCGTTCTATTCATGTCTCGGGCTCGATGGAAAGCCTCATCTATCAGATCCTTGGGATAATCTCTCTGGAGGAATCTATTTCCCAAAATTTGACTTTCCGATATAAAGTCTTCCGTGTCGGAACAGTTCCTCCTAATCCTAAGAAATTGGCCTTTTGGAATGCCGCGTCGAAGAGGTGCTGGGTGAAAGCTTTTCCAGGACAGCAAGTTGTTAGTAGCTGTCTTCTTCCTGAACAGCGTGGTGTTTAAACTCCCGTTAGTTGTTTTTCTAATTTTAATATCTAGAAATGATATTTCCTCAGTTTGTATATCCGACGTCAGTCTCAGGCCCAAGTTGTTGATGTTCAAATGGTCTATAAAACTATGAAAAGAGGTTTCATCATCTGTCCATAAAATCAGGATGTCGTCTATATACCTGAGCCACAACAAAATCTTCCTTTCATCGGTTGATGATTAAGCCCATTGTGTGTATGTTTTTTAGGATAATATAATAAAATTTATTTTTTAAGGGATCTTCTGTGATTTGGTTTAAAAGAACACTAATTAGCCATTGCAATTGTTGCGTTTGTCATGCGCTAATGAACATTAAGAGAGTATTGTAGAATATGCGTAAAACCTCATTCATAGTGCAAAAAACGGAGCACTAAGGTGCGCGCAGTTGCACTTTAACTTAGGTGAAGCCGGCCTGTGGGGTCTGTTAGATGTACTGTGGGCAATGCCCTGATGTTCTAGGTCTTTAATGTTCTTGTAATCGGCTGAGCTGGATTTGCCGCGTGGTGCTACTGGTCTACATGCGGCTGCTGGATCTTTTCCATGCTCTGCCCTGGTATCAAGGTGGTCGATGAGCTGTAATTTCATTTGCAGTTATCCTGAATGCCAGATTGGAGTCGGAAAGGAATTTTTTTCCCAATAAAATAAGGAAAACTGGCTTCTACTTCCTGGAGTTTTTGCATTCCTCTGGCTCAACATTGCAGGACACTTGCTTGATAAAGACTACTAAGCCGAAACGTCGCTAATTCGTATGGAGGAATCAAACCTTTTTTACTTTTCTGCCCCATTTCTTCTTTTATTTGCTGCATTAGTGGGTCCTTGATTTGGGCTCCTGCTTGTGACTGTACATTTTTTATCTGCCTCGCTGGGATCAGCTATTCAGGTTGTGCTGCTGGCATCCGCCTCTTTCCTCTTACATTGCAGGAACCGGACTGAACTGGATGGACACGTGTCGTTCTTTCTGCCTGACATACTGTGTTAATATGTAAACATAAATAAATTGCAAAAAAGTAATCCTACAAGGCAATAATGCATAATGACCAACCCATAGCGAAAACAAGATACAGTAAAACATCTCTCGTCTACTACGGGGCATAGCTTTGACCGTGGGTAAAGTTATTGCCACTAGTAGATGGACACTAAGCAGAAGAACGTGTTAGCTCCTCCCACTAGTTATATGTACCCCGAAGCCACCAAGCAGTTATGTATGCAAGCAACAGGAGTAGCCAAGTAGGATAAAAAAACAACACAGTTAATGTGACATGACCAAACTATAACTCAGGATAGCAGCATGTCCAACAGCAGAGGGAACGAGATGAGAAAAAGTTTACGGTGACTACAAAAATCTTGTTTCCTCATCCCATCATTGGGGTACACAGCTTTGACTGTGGGACGTTCAAAAGCAGTTATCGGGGCTGGGAAGATATATCAAAACGCATGAGGACAGCCTATAGCGAACTGCAAAAATCTCTAACCAAGGGAGACGTCTGCGGATACAAACGTATGCACCCGGTAGAACTTTGCAAAGGTGTGTAGAGTATGTAGCAGCCTTACACACCTGCGTGGCTGAGGCCCTGTTACAAACTGCCCATAAAGCCTTCACCGTCCAAATATATATATATATATATATATATATATATATATATATATAAATAAATAAATAAATAAATAAAGCTTACACTAGGTCCAACTTTTGAAGTGCAAGTTCCTTCAGATAAACTGAAATTGGACAGGAGGGCAGGACGATATCCTCGTTAAGGTGGAAAGCCAACACCACCTTAGGTAAAAATGAGGAAACCGGACATAGCACCACCTTGTCTTAATGAAAGACAGTAAAAGGGGGTTTGGCTGGCAGGGGTGCGAGCTCAGAAACTGAGCGGATGGAGGTGACCGCTACCAGGAAAGCCAACTTGTAGGTCAAAAGGCGCACTGGAACTTCACGTTCAAAGGGATGGGACTTAAGTTCATCCCGCACTAGATTAAGATCCCAAGCTAGTACAGGGGAAATGTATGGAAAGGTGGTGTGAGCGACTTCTTGCAGAAAAGCACGGATGAACGACTTCAAGGACAGCGGGCATTTAAACAGTATAGATAATGCCCATTAGAGAACTCAGGTTCAAGCCCATATCCAGACCCTCCTGCAGAAAGGACAGAAGGCGAAAAGGGAACATTAACTAGGATGGTGAACACCTGCCATAGGAGGGTCAGAGAGGAATGCTATTTGCTGGATCTGCGGGGAGTCAAGCCACCAGCAAAGTGACAGCTGAGTTAGCAGAGGTACTCAGCTCTTACGATTTAAGAAATTCACAGACATGTCCCACTTTGACAGGATGGACCACTGGAGAGGCAGAGCATGAAATTGGTCGAATGGAACTGCCTCATAGGAGGAAACTATCAGTCCCAGCACCCTCATATAGAGTGTGAATACCGTGTTTCCCCGAAAATAAGGCACCCCCGAAAATAAGACACATTAAGAAATTTGCAGAAATCGCTAATATAAGACACATCCCGATAATAAGGCATACTAAAGTGTGCAGGCAAGTCAAGAGGCCTGTCCCCTGCTGCCATCCCCGTTGTCTCCTACCTCCTGCTGTGCTGTACGATTGTGCTGTTGTTATAAGCTCCCCTTGCTGGCTGGAAAACTCCATAGTACCGTGTCATCCTGTTGCTGCTGCACACGTCTGCTGTGATGAGCTCCCTCTGGTGGCCGGAAGCTGCAATACCATCCCCGCTTACAAGTGGTACAGGAGCTTCTGTCTGCAGTAAGGTACGTTACTAAATTACAGCCCTTATTTTTTTTCTTATGGCTCTGTGTGTGAGTCAGGCAACCATATGTGTGATTATTAAGGCTGGGTTCTCACAGAGTGTATTTCCAGCCTTAGGGGGTGAGCATTACAGTCTCCAGACAGTGTGTGGGAGCCAGGTAAACAGTGTGTCATTTTGATTCAATAGGGGGTGTCTGCTTTTTTGCTGAAGAGTCTAAAGTACAAGAAATAAACAATGTTGCTACCGTATATTTTTACCCCTAAACATGAACGCAAAAAGAAAGAGCTATTCCGTTGAGTACAAGAAAGGAATCGTGGAAGATTCTTGGGGCAAAAACCTTCCTACTTTGGCCCGAAGATTTTACAAGAAATGGAGTGTCAAGAAATTCAGCAGGACATTCCGGGTTCAGATGTTTATGATGATGTGCCAGAAAATGATGACATGACTGTCATTGAGTAATTTTTGCTTTGTTTTCACAGTTTGTCTAGCTATATTGGTTTGTGGTGACAACTACGGTACTGTGCAGTATATATGGCAATAAATGTTCATTTTTTTTGTTAAACAATAAATGGGAATTCTTCTTCATTGAAAAATAAGACACCCCCTGAAAATAAGACATAGCGCATATTTGGGAGCAAAAATTAATATAAGACGCGTCTTATTTTCGGGGAAACAGGGTAGACATGGGATTTTGAGTTTGTAGAGAACAGACCTGCCTCTGGAAGCAAAGCTGCTTTGGTGGTGCTAACCGTATATGGGCTTGAGTCATGTCGAAGGAGAATCCCAGAAAATCCAGACGTTGGGAAGATATATCAAAACGCATGAGGACAGCCTATAGCGGACAGCTGTCTCGGGATGGTTGACTATCCACCCTAATCTGGCCAGAGTGTCCAGAGCTATGTGGAGACTTTCTAAATTGGCCGCCTAAGCTAGGCCTTTATCAGGATATCGTCGAGAATGGCTACTATGCCCTTGACATGAAGGAGAGCAATCACCAATGCTAAAAGTTTTGGAAATACTTTTGGGCCATGAACTGATCGTGATCGGACCGGATAGCGAATCAAAGAAAGTTCTGGTGCGCTTGACAAATAGGAATGTGGAGATAGGCATCTGTGATGTTGATGGATGCAAGAACCTTTCCCGGCTCCAAGAATGCAATGACAGATCTCAGGGATTCCATGTGTAAATGACAAACCTTTATATACTGATACAGAAATTTTCAGGTCAAAGACAAGCCTGACAGATCCATCCTTTTTGGGTATTATGAAGTAGTTGGAATAAAATCCGACAAATCATTGAGAATGGGAGACCAAAAAGATAATGCCCTGAGAAGATAGGCTGTGCATCACCCAAACTAGGGCTCGGACTTTAGAGGAGAATTTTGAATTCTTAAGCTGAGGAAACGATTGATAAGTTGGGCAGGAAATTCTATGGTGTAGCTGGAATAAATGACCTCCCGGACCCCAAGAGTCTAGGATATGGGGGGGCCAGATGTCCCCGAACAAGGAAAGGTGGGTGGGGACCACCCCTCATATAGAAGACTAGCTGATATACCCAGCTTCGCCCGAGTTAATTTGGTACTGGTGTTTATCTGGTGTTCACACGGAAAATCTTCTGAAGTCGTGGTTACTTTACAGATACCGGAAAAACATATGTTCACCATTTTGCATAGTTCTCTGCGTTACCCAGGAAACACCACGGGAGGTAACCATGTGACGTTTCCTTCATATAAAATGACATCAGGAAGTGAGATAATTAGATTTCGTACGTAAAATTTGGACGCTAATTCTTTTGCAGTTAGAATTGAATAATCGAGTTGGGACCCATTAACTTTGCCTATTTATGACAAAATCAATGCCCGTGCCAAATTTCACGTTTCTATGACACCGGAAAGTGAGAAAATTATATTCCGTACGTAAAATTTGGACGCTAATTCTTTTGTGCATAGAATTAAATAATCGAGTTGGGACCCATTAGCTTTTCCTATTTATGACATAATCAATGCTCGTGCCAAATTTCACATTTCTATGACACCGGAAAGTAAGAAAATTACATTCCGTATGTAAAATTTGGACGCTAATTCTTTTGCGCATAGAATTAAATAATCGAGTTGGGATTTATTAGCTTTTCCTATTTATGACATAATCAGTGCCCGTGCCAAATTTTAAGTTTCTATGACATTGGGAAGTGAGAGATTTAGATTATGTATGTTAAATTTCGACGCTAATTCTTTTGCGCTAGAATTGAATAATCGAGTTGGGACCCAATTACTTTTCCTATTTTGGAGATAATCTATGCTTGTGCAAAAATTCATGTTTCTACGACATCGGGAAGTTGGAGAACTTTTGGCGAGTCAGTCAGTCAGTCAGTGAGTGAGTCAGTGAGGGCTTTCGTCTTTATATATATATAGATTTAGCAGAGGAGGACTTTGAGCGCTGTGGCCAAGGACGCCAAGAGAAACCCAGTTGAAAGGAGGGCCCTCGCTTTTGATCCTGGTATGCTTTTTTACCCTTCACAGATATGGAAAATACAACTTAATAACTTTTATTAAATAATTCTAAAAACGTGGGCTCACATATAACACAAACATTGAAATAGTACAGAAAAATAACAAAAGGTGTTTCAGGATCGACCCTGGTTGGTGATCGTGTGGGGTAGCACGTCTCCTGTATATTTTGAGGAGATTGCTATAGTTTTCTCATTCACTCACAGGTAAACCTAAGACGTCGTAAATAGATATATAGGAGTCTACAGGGTACCGCTAATAGGGATAAATGATGGTAATTTTTTATATGTGATAGTTGGGCCCACAATTGGATCCCATATTTCACAAAAAGATGTGCCCACGTCCTAATCCTTACCTGATGAAAACACTTTCAAGTTCACTCATTTATCGCACTTAGCCCGCTGGGATGCGAAGTGATGTTTAACCACGCCCCCTTTTATGATTAAATCCCCATAGCTGCTCTCTGGAGTACGCCCCGTGTGATGACGGGGTACCTCTATCTGAGGTGTCTTCCTACCATCCGATCCCCGTCCAATAGAGAGGCGCTCTGCCCGTTGACGTCACCGTGCTCCGTTTTGGAACGCATAAGCGATCCACTGGGGCTGTTAACACATACTGGGAGCCCTCACTCTGGGGCGACGCCACATACGATGACGTCGTTACGCCACGGAGTATGAGTTTACCCCTCTCCACCTAAGGAAGACGCGCTGCACGGTTACCTCATCGCGCAGCGCGCTATGCGTTCCAGTGTGGAACGCGGAAACGAATGTGCGATTGATGCTAATACATGAGGCTAACTCCCACTTTGCTACTCCATCCAATATGAAGACGCGTTGCGTGATGTCATCACGCAGCACGCTATGTGTTCCAACTTGGAACGCGGATACGAATGTGCGATTAATATTTTTAAAATGATCAGGGGGAATTTATAACAATCGACTGTAGAGGTTTTGGATCTTTAATCACCGTCTACAGCCTCGGATGACAACCTAACCATCCGGAAGTATATTGACCATTGAAATAAGCAGAATAGCCCGAATGGACCGCCCACAGTGAATTACACCGCCCCCTAGTGCCCCCAATAGGCCAGACCGTTTAACACCCGCCCTAAAGCAGGAGTCATACCCCCTATAACCGCTGTCAGTAGCTCCAGCACTTCATAGCCGGCCGCTCACCATCAGAGCCGCAGGCACCACTTCTCTCTCCCTGTCTCTGCTGCATGCCCCTGTCTAATCCAACTTTGGGTAGACACTAAGGGGGCTCTGACTTTCTCTGCCGTCAGGCATCTATCACCAATGGGTTTTTTTTCCCCGGACCTAACCCAGACAGGTGTACCTCTCTCCCCTGTCTGAGACAGCTGCTGCTCAACTGGGGCATTTACTGCTTACGACCTCAGCCACCAGCTATACTGGGTATTATCCTCTGATATACATAGACTGATACTATTTCAATCTATGTATCAGCAGACTGTTTAGGACCGCAGAGAATTATTTGACATATCAGCCACTAGGGGGCTGCACTTGATAGACCTATCTTCAGCCTAAACATACGGGCATTATACTATTCGCGCCTGTTTTTCGAAACCCTCTAGACCTTGGGGATTAGGATATTTTGTAACCCGGGGGGGGGGGGGGTCACCACTCTGCATCAATTTATATACACCCACGATGCAATAAGTGACCAACCGAGATTTGGGGGTATGGAAATAAGGAAGTGGTAACCATAACCTACGGAAAAAATTATTTTAAGCAGGTGGTACCACCCAAAACTGGGTCCCACCATTTAAGTGAAGGACTTGATTAACTTAGTGAACCCTGGCGACTATTGTTTTCTTACAAGTACTTTATAGTAACTTATGGTGATAATCACCATTGCTCCTGAGGAACTGTCCTGCATCAGGATAGGGAAACGCGTCGAGCCTTTTGAACCTTCCTGTTCAGCACTATTGATGCGCGATCTTGTTTAACACTATTGACGTGTAATATAACATCGTGTTACAACGGGGCACTCATACAAAGTTTTCTTGTTGAGCACCACTGATACGTAAAACAAGATCGTGGTACAATTGGGTACTTACTCACCACTCACGCACCGCATAATGATCTAAAGAATCAAAGACCCACCATTAGGACGTGGGCACATCTTTTTGTGAAATATGGGATCCAATTGTGGGCCCAACCATCACATATAAAAAATTACCATCATTTATCCCTATTAGCGGTACCCTGTAGACTCCTATATATCTATTTACGACGTCTTAGGTTTACCTGTGAGTGAATGAGAAAACTATAGCAATCTCCTCAAAATATACAGGAGACGTGCTACCCCACATGATCACCAACCAGGGTCGATCCTGAAACACCTTTTGTTATTTTTCTGTACTATTTCAATGTTTGTAAGTGTTATATGTGAGCCCACGTTTTTAGAATTATTTAATAAAAGTTATTAAGTTTTATTTTCTATATCTGTGAAGGGTCTTCTACATAAATAATATAGATTTCTATACCACTGTGATTCCTGGTATGCTTTTTTACTATCAGAGGACAGAGGACAGAAGTGGCGAAAGTATTGGAATTGAGTTTGCTTCCTATGCGCAGCCCTTATCCTGCCTCGGCCTATTCTGTGGTAGGTGGGTGCTTTTTCCACCTGTGGCATCCAAGATGATCTTGTCCTTCCTGGCACCAAAAAGTCTTGTGCCCGCAAAAGGGAAGGTTTGTCAGCTACCTTTTTTTAGGAAGCATCAGCGTCCCAGGACATGAGACATAGTATGCAGTAAGTGGCTACTGAAGCTGCCAAGGCACAAGCCAAGAGAATGGCTGCGTCCAGGGAAGCTTCACAGATAAACTTACCTGTGCGACCTATGTGATGTGCAATATCTACCAGTTCTTCCAATGGAGACCCAGCAAGAATGCCTCCACATAATTTTTGGCCCTTGCGCTCACCTCACTTTAGCGAGAAGTGCAGCGGTAACAGGAGGAGGGGGCACTATGGCTGGCAGGTCATGCTCAAAAGTTAGTGCTTGATCATGCTTTCTTTTCTTGTGGGATCAAGCAGTCAACAGAACAGTTAACTGTTCTGTTGGCCCCTTGGTAAGGCTAAGAGGGAGAGTCCTGCTTCCCTGCATTCTCTAGAAAGATATGTGAAGTCTGGCAAAAAAAAAGTTCTGCCTCCTACGGGCACTAGAAAAAAAAACAGGTTAGCTTGGTGCTTGCAGGGAAAATGTAGCTAGTGGGAGGAGCTACCACTTTTTTCTGATTAGCGTCTCCCACCTAGGAGCAGTAGCTATATCCACGATCAAAGCTGTGTTCCCCAATGATACAGACGAGAAATGGATTTATGGATGTAATCTCCCCCTAATGCATATTATGTCACAAAGTCATGAGGGGATGTGCTTACATATACTGTTGCTCACCGAAACAATTTTAATAGCTTATTTTCACTAAAGAATAGATTTTATTGATGCATTTTTTTATACAATACCTGGTGGAAAACGGCTATCCTGTGCTGTTGGTTGGGAAAGTGGGATTTCCATGGGATGCTGTGTAGAGCCTGGGACTGCTGGAACAACATTACCATCCTCCTCCTCTTCTGGCTCATCATAATTCCCTGCAGGTAGCTTTACACTTGAAGCACTCCCTGGATCTGGTGTTTGAGACAGTTTATTACCTGCTTCAAAGAAGCCAGATGGAAGCCTAAATATAAAAAAATTAGAAGTGGTTTACTATGTCATAGCAGTGTCTCCAAGACAAAAGAGAAAAGACAGCACCTGTAACCAGTACTTGGGATGAATAATCCAGACTTTATTTATCCAACTTGTGATTCATTCAATATATGAAAAACATATTTTGTGAGACGAGTTGTATTTTTCAGTGGTTCCATTTAATGTAATGTATAATGTACTGAAAAACTTCTAAGTGGAGTGAATTGGAAAACAATTAAAATTCCGCCAAAGCCTACAAGCTATACGTCAAAGGAAAATAATAGAGCCATAGGCAAAGCTCAACAGCTACAAGCCTACAGGCTAATAAGCATAGGAGAGGCCCAGAGGCCCTAATTAATACACAAAAAGGATATAGGCCAAAGCCACAGAAGGCCACCCGACATGCAGGCAGGGCCATAAAAAAGCCCTAGGCAGACCCCAGAGGCTATAAGCCCCAAGCATAGACCATAAAGATCCTTGAGCGTGTTTATAGCCATCCACTTAAATTTTGCATTTATGAAGGGTTAAGGCCTCATGTCCACGGGGAAAATCAGATCCGCTGCAGATTCTACATGTAGAATCTGCAGCGGGTCCCTCCTGCCCCGCGGACATGAGCGCTGAAAATAGCAATTTAAAAGCATTTACCTTTCCGTAGCGGGCGGCGAAGATCAGCTGTTCCTCACGGCCGGATCTTCATTTTCGGCCGGCGGATGAATTCCTGACGCCGGCGGCACATCGCCGGCACATCGCCGGCACGTCGTCGACGTGCCGCGCGCATGGGCCGGGCACATCCGCCGAGCCGAAGCAAGGGAGATGCAGCCGTGAGGAAGAGCAGAGCTTCGCGGCCCGCTGCGGGTGAGTAAATGCTTTAAATTCCTATTTTAGGTCTCCCGCGGATCCGGACGGCTTCCATAGGCTTCAATAGAAGCCCGCGGGAGCCGTCCCCGCGGGAGACCCGCATGAAAATGGAGCATGGTCCAGATTTTTTCATGCTCCATTTTTTTTTAAATCACTTTTATTGACGATCCGCGGGTACTTATGTACCCGCGGGTGGTCAATGCATCCCTATGGGGTGCGGATCCGCTGCGGATTTTAAATGTCATTTTGCCCGTGGACATGAGCCCTAAGGCTAGAGATGAGCGAACGTACTCGTCCGAGCTTGATATTCGTGCGAATATTAGGGTGTTCGGGATGCTCGTTACTCTTAACGAGTACCACGCGGTGTTCGGGTTACTTTCAGTTTCCTCTCTAAGACGTTAGCGCGCTTTTCTGACCAATTGAAAGACAGGGAAGGCATTACAACTTCCCCCTGTGACGTTCAAGCCCTATACCACCCCCCTGCTGTGAGTGGCTGGGGCGATCAGATGTCACCCGAGTATAAAAGTCGGCCCCTCCCGCGGCTCGCCTCAGATGCCTTGTGACTGAGTTAGCTGAGGGAAAGTGCTGCTGCTGGTGCTGCTGTAGGGAGAGTGTTAGGAGTGAGTGTAGGCTTCAAGAACCCCAACGGTCCTTCTCAGGGCCACATCTATCCGTGTGCAGTACTGTGGAGGGTGCTGTTAGCAGTGTTGCATATTTTTTTCTTTTCAAAATCGTCTGTCTGCAGAGCATTGCGCCTTGCAGTAATACTACAGGGAGAGAATTGTGTAGGCAGGGCCAGAAGACATATATTATTGATTGAATATAGTCAGTGGGCCCTCCGTTTCCCAAAAAGGGAAACATTCTATTTGTCCTGCAGGCTTGCGCCAATTTATTTGCTGCCTGTGAAAAGTCTCCGCTCTGCTGCACTTCATATAACTGCATTTCTGTGCAACACATATCTTATCTGATTGAATATAGTCAGTGGGCCCTCCGTTTCCCAAAAAGGGAAACATTCAATTTGTCCTGCAGGCTTGCGCCAATTTATTTGCTGCCTGTGAAAAGTCTCCGCTCTGCTGCACTTCATATAACTGCATTTCTGTGCAACAAAAATCTTATCTGATTGAATATAGTCAGTGGGCCCTCCGTTTCCCAAAAAGGGAAACATTCTATTTGTCCTGCAGGCTTGCGCCAATTTATTTGCTGCCTGTGAAAAGTAACTGCTCTGCTGCACTTCATATAACTGCATTTCTGTGCAACACATATCTTATCTGATTGAATATAGTCAGTGGGCCCTCCGTTTCCCAAAAAGGGAAACATTCAATTTGTCCTGCAGGCTTGCGCCAATTTATTTCCTGCCTGGGAAATCACTGGTAATACAGCATGCTGAGGGGTAGTGGTAAGCCTAGAGGACGTGGACGTGGACGAGGACGCGTAGGCCCAAGTGAGGGTGTGGGCACAGGGCGAGCTCCTGATCAAGGTGTATCGCAGCCGACTGCTGCGCGATTAGGAGAGAGGCACGTTTCTGGCGTCCCCACATTCATCGCCCAATTAATGGGTCCACGCGGGAGACCTTTATTAGAAAATGAGCAGTGTGAGCAGGTCCTGTCGTGGATGGCAGAAAGTGCTTCGAGCAAGCTATCATCCACCCACAGTTCTGCGCCGTCCAGTGCTGCAAATCCAAATCCTCTGGCTGCTACTCCTCCTTCCTCCCAGCCTCCTCACTCCACTACAATGACACATGCTCAGGAGCGGGCAGACTCCCAGGAACTGTTCTCGGGCCCCTGCTCAGATTGGGCAGCAGTGGTTCCTCTCCAAGCAGAGGAGTTTATCATCACTGATGCCCAACCATTCGAAAGTTCCCGGGGTCCGGGGGATGAGGCTGGGGACTTCCGGCAACTGTCTCAAGACCTTTCAGTGGGTGAGGAGGACGATGACGATGAGACACAGTTGTCTTGCAGTGAGGTAGTAGTAAGGGCAGTTAGTCCGAGGGAGGAGCGCACAGAGGATTCGGAGGAAGAGCAGCAGGACGATGAGGTGACTGACCCCACCTGGTGTGCAACGCCTACACAGGACAGGTCTTCAGAGGGGGAGGCACGGGCAGCAGCAGGGCAGGTTGCAAGAGGCAGTGCGGTGTCCAGGGGTAGAGGCAGGGCCAGACCAAATAATCCACCAACTGTTTCCCAAAGCACACCCTCGCGCCATGCCACCCTGCAGAGGCCGAGGTGCTCTAAGGTCTGGCAGTTTTTCACAGAGACGCCTGACGACCGACGAACAGTGGTGTGAAACCTTTGTCGCGCCAAGATCAGCCGGGGAGCCACCACCAACAGCCTCACCACCACCAGCATGCGCAGACATATGATGGCCAAGCACCCCACAAGGTGGGACAAAGGCCGTTCACCGCCTCCGGTTTGCACCGCTGCCTCTCCCCCTGTGCCCCAACCTGCCACTGAGATCCAACCCCGCTCTGAGGACACAGGCACTACCGTCTCCTGGCCTGCACCCACACCCTCACCTCCGCTGTCCTTGGCCCCATCCACCAATGTCTCGCACCGCACCGTCCAGCCGTCGTTAGCGCAAGTGTTTGAGCGCAAGCGCAAGTACGCCGCCACGCACCCGCACGCTCAAGCGTTAACTGTCCACATAGCCAAATTTATCAGCCTTGAGATGCTGCCGTATAGAGTTGTGGAAACGGAGTCCTTCAAAAGTATGATGGAGGCGGTGGCCCCGCGCTACTCAGTTCCCAGTCGCCACTACTTTTCCCGATGTGCCGTCCCAGCCCTGCACGACCACGTCTCCCGCAACATTGTACGCGCCCTCACCAACGCGGTTACTGCCAAGGTCCACTTAACAATGGACACGTGGACAAGCACAGGCGGGCAGGGCCACTATATCTCCCTGACGGCACATTGGGTGAATTTAGTGGAGGCTGGGACAGAGTCAGAGCCTGGGACCGCTCACGTCCTACCCACCCCCAGAATTGCGGGCCCCAGCTTGGTGCTGGTATCTGCGGCGGTGTATGCTTCCTCCACTAAAGCACCCTCCTCCTCCGCAACCTCTGTCTCGCAATCAAGATGTGTCAGCTGCAGCAGCACGTCGCCAGCAGTCGGTGTCGCACGGCGTGGCAGCACAGCGGTGGGCAAGCGTCAGCAGGCCGTGCTGAAACTACTCAGCTTAGGAGATAAGAGGCACACGGCCCACGAACTGCTGCAGGGTCTGACAGAGCAGACTGACCGCTGGATTGCGCCGCTGAGCCTCCAACCGGGCATGGTCGTGTGTGACAACGGCCGTAACCTGGTGGCGGCTCTGCAGCCTCACGCATGTGCCATGCCTGGCCCACGTCTTTAATTTGGTGGTTCAGCGCTTTTTGAAAAGCTACCCACGCTTGTCAGACCTGCTCGTAAAGGTGCGCCGGCTCTGCGCACATTTCCGCAAGTCCCACACGGACGCTGCCACCCTGCGGACACTGCAACATCGGTTTAATCTGCCAGTGCACCGACTGCTGTGCGACGTGCCCACACGGTGGAACTCTACGCTCCACATGTTGGCCAGGCTCTATGAGCAGCGTAGAGCTATAGTGGAATACCAACTCCAACATGGGCGGTGCAGTGGGAGTCAGCCTCCTCAATTATTTTCAGAAGAGTGGGCCTGGTTGGCAGACATCTGCCAGGTCCTTCGAAACTTTGAGCAGTCTACCCAGGTGGTGAGCAGCGATGCTGCAATCATTGGCGTCACCATTCCTCTGCTATGCATCTTGAGAAGTTCCCTGCAAACCATAAAGGCAGCCGCTTTGCGCTCGGAAACAGAGCCGGGGGAAGACAGTATGTCGCTGGATAGTCAGAGCACCCTCCTGTCTATATCTCAGCGCGTTCAGGAGGAGGAGGAGGAGGAGCATGAGGAGGATGAGGAGGAGGGGGAAGAGACAGCTTGGCCCACTGCTGACGGTACCCATGCTGCTTGCCTGTCATCATTTCAGCGTGTATGGCCTGAGGAGGAGGAGGAGGAGGAGGATCCTGAAAGTGATCTTCCTAGTGCGGACAGCCATGTGTTGCGTACAGGTACCCTGGCACACATGGCTGACTTCATGTTAGGATGCCTTTCTCGTGACCCTCGCGTTACACGCATTCTGGCCACTACGGATTACTGGGTGTACACACTGCTCGACCCACGCTATAAGGAGAACCTTCCCACTCTCATTCCCGAAGAGGAAAGGGGTTCGAGAGTGTTGCTATACCACAGGACCCTGGCGGACAAGCTGATGGTAAAATTCCCATCCGACAGCGCTAGTGGCAGAAGGCGCAGTTCTGAGGGCCAGGTAGCAGGGGAGGTGCGGAGATCGAGCAGCATGTACAGCCCAGGCAGTGCAACAGTCTTTAAGGGCCTGGACAGCTTTATGGCTCCCCAGCAAGACTGTGTCACCGCTCCCCAGTCAAGGCTGAGTCGGCGGGAGCACTGTAAAAGGATGGTGAGGGAGTACGTAGCCGATCGCATGACCGTCCTCCGTGACGCCTCTGCCACCTACAACTACTGGGTGTCGAAGCTGGACACGTGGCCTGAACTAGCGCTATATGCCCTGGAGGTGCTTGCTTGTCCTGCGGCTAGCGTCTTGTCGGAGAGGGTGTTTAGTGCGGCTGGGGGAATCATCACAGATAAGCGTACCCGCCTGTCAACCGACAGTGCCGACAGGGTAACACTCATCAAGATGAACAAAGCCTGGATTTCCCCAGACTTCTCTTCTCCACAAGCGGACAGCAGCGATACCTAAGCAATACGTAGGCTGCACCCGCGGATGGAAGCATCGTTCTCTCTCACCATCCAAAACGGGGACATTTCTGCTTCATCAATCTGTGTATAATATTCCTCCTCCTCCTCCTGCTCCTCCTCCTGAAACCTCACGTAATCACGTTGAACGGGCAATTTTTCTTAGGGCCACAAGGCTCACTCATATAATTTTTCTAAAAATTTTTTATACGTTTCAATGCTCTTAAAAGCGTTGGAACTTTAACTTGAAACAATTTTTCGTTAAACTGGGCTGCCTCCAGGCCTAGTTACCACTTAAGCCACATTAACCAAAGCGATTAATGGGTTTCACCTGCCATCTTGGTTGGGCATGGCTAATTTTTACTGGAGGTACATTAGTACTGTTGGTACACCAATTTTTTTGGGCCCTCACCTACAATGTAATCATAGCAATTTCTATGTTCTTCGCCTGCACTCATGGTACAGAAAGGTGTGTGGGGTTGGCCTACACTTTAGCTACATAAATGTAACTTGGGCCTTGGGTATACTGCAGCTACTGAAATGGAACTAAGACTGCGCTACCACTATACTGCTGCTTCGGAATGGTTACTGGTGCCTGTCTTGAGTGCTACTATTACTGAAATGGAACTAATACTGTGCTCCCCCTATAATGCTGCTAGTGATATGTTAGTGGGGCCTGTCCTAATGCTACGGCTGAAATGTTACGATTTATGGGCTCTGCCTATACCGCTGCTAATGGTATGTCTCTGGGGTGTGGAAACAGAGGCTTCCCAAGGACATGATGGCGGCGAGGCCATTTCCCACCAACGCGGTTACTGTTAAGGTGCATATAACCACGGACACGTGGAGAGGACACGTAGTGCCTCAAAAACATCCCCCGCCACGGCCCACTTAATCCTGGCCACATTCCGAAAACCAACAAAATAAAACCGCGCTACTAGGTCCGCAGTCACCACCACATTACCACCAACGCGGTTACTGTTAAGGTGCATATAACCACGGACACGTGGAGAGGACACGTAGTGCCTCAAAAACATCCCCCGCCACGGCCAACTTAATTCTGGCCACATTCCGAAAACCAACAAGATACAACCGCGCTACTAGGTCCGCAGTCACCACCACATTACCACCAACGCGGTTACTGTTAAGGTACATATTACCAGTCTGACTGGGGCATGCAGACACCTTGACAGAATGAATAGTGTGTGGCACATATGTTCCCCATTGCTATGCCCACGTGTGCAGCTCCTGATGGCAGTGGCACAGGATTATATTTCTCATTGCTTCTGTACAGCATTGTGGGCTATCGCCCCACCACTTTTAAAGAGGGTCGCTGCCTAGCCGTGCCAACCCTCTGCAGTGTGTGCCTGCAGTTCCTCCTCATGCCAGACGCACTTATAAATAGACATGAGGGTGGTGTGGCATGAGGGCAGCTGAAGGCTGCGAAGGGACAGTTTGGTGTGCGCTGTGGACACTGCGTCGTGCAGGGGGGAGGGGGGTTGGGCAGCATGTAACCCAGGAGAAGTGGCAGCAGAGTGTCATGCAGGCAGTGATGGTGCTTTGTTGTAGGTAGTGTGGTGCTTAGCTAAGGTATGCCATGCTAATGAGGGCTTTTCAGAAGTAAAAGTTGTTGGGAGGGGGGGGCCCCACTCTTGCCGGTATTGTGGCTTAATAGTGGGACCTGTGAACTTGAGATGCAGCCCAACATGTAGCCCCTCGCCTGCCCTATCCGTTGCTGTGTCGTTCCCATCACTTTCTTGAATTGCCCAGATTTTCACACATGGAAACCTTAGCGAGCATCGGCGAAATACAAAAATGCTCGGGTCGCCCATTGACTTCAATGGGGTTCGTTATTCGAAACGAACCCTCGAGCATTGCGAAAATTTCGTCCCGAGTAACGAGCACCCGAGCATTTTGGTGCTCGCTCATCTCTAGTTAAGGCAAAAGGTAGAATTCAATCCCTTATGCAGGGTGATTCTACTCACTGGACTGGCTGGAGATCCCCTCAGAAAGCATTTACTTCTTTTCCCAGCTTCCCAATCAGTGGTTACTAGGCACTGCCCACAGCAGTACACACCTGAACTTTACCACAACCCCAGGCCAAGGAGCACCGCACCACTACCGAAGGGTTGTCCTATCCCTTTGGAGCCAGGCACTGCCCACAGCAGTACACACCTGAACTTCACCTGATGACGGCAGCACCACAACCCAAGGCCAAGGAGTACCCCACCACTACTGAAGGGTTCTCCTATCCCTTTGGAGCCAGGCACTGCCCACAGCAGTACACACCTGAACTTCACCTGATGACGGCAGCACCACAACCCCAGGCCAAGGAGTACCCCACCACTACCAAAGGGTTCTCCTATCCCTTTGGAGCCAGGCACTGCCCACAGCAGTACACACTTGAACTTCACCCGATGATGGCAGCACCACAACCCCAGGCCAAGGAGTACCCCACCACTACTGAAGGGTTCTCCTATCCTTTTGGAGCCAGGGAGCCCAGAATCCGCTGCAGGAGATGAGAGGATGATTTCCAGGATTACCCAGGGCTCCTCCTGGAGATTTACACAGGGGACAGGTGACCTCTCATGTCATAGAGTTTAGGAAGTGAGGCCCTCTAGTTTGCCACCTTTAGAGATCTGGAAGAATCCTAGATAGTGCAGAGGCAACCAAGCAGCAACCACTTCCTCCAACCTGTTCTATAGACAGGAAACAGGAAATGAGGAGGTGAAGGGTGCGCCCGCCTTTATAGAGATCTGGAAAAATATGGTATTAGGAGGGTGCTCCAGATGGAATCCAATGCACAATGTAAGCACCGAAAATATAAAACAATGGAACTTACCCGATGAATAGTGAGGTCTGTCAAAACCCCACTATCACCTCCATATCCAAGTGGGCCTGTAATAATGTATATATACTCCTGTATATATATATATATATATATATATATATATATATATATATATATATATATATATACATACATACTGCAGCAATGATAAGCCTTGCTTCACCAATCCAGGGGGGCTAGGTCCGGAGAGCTGCTGATATTGTGGGTCCTATTCTAGGATAGGACCCACTGTAAAAAGAATCATAAATGGTTGCACATAAGTGCAAAAAATATCAGCGCTACTTACAAAGACTGTAGTAATCAAAAGGGATCCAAAAAATAATAACAAAAAGGGTTCTTTATTCGGACACACAGTCCTAGGTGCAACGCGTTTCGTCTTTAAAAAGACGCCCCTTAGCGCTATGACGCGGATTTCGTCATTACGCTGGCATCACGTGACCAGTCACGCTGGCGTCACGCGATCCATCCATCATGGCGCCGACCATCTCATCTCAAGGACAGGTATTGCTATGTGTATGGCATAATATGTGTATATATATATATATATATATATATATATATATATATATATATATATATATATATATGTGTTGTACTACTGTAATTTTCATATCCTTTTTGTGCTTGATAAAGTCTTTTTAAAGACGAAACGCGTTGCACCTAGGACTGTGTGTCCGAATAAAGAACCCTTTTTGTTATTATTTTTTGGATCCCTTTTGATTACTACAGTCTTTGTAAGTAGCGCTGATATTTTTTGCACTTATGTGCAACCATTTATGATTCTTTATAGAGATCTGGGAGGTTCCCACTTCCTGTCCGGAAAGAAGACTGTCTCTCTGGTGTGGTCATGAGTTTAAGGGAAAATAAAGTAGATATTACTAATTAAAGGGGTTGTCCCGCGCCGAAACGGGTTTTTTTTTTTTTTAACACCCCCCCCCCCCCCCCGTTCGGCGCGAGACAACCCCGATGCAGGGGTTAAAAAAACCACCCGCACAGCGCTTACCTGAATCCCGGCGGTCCGGCGTCTTCATATTCACCTGCTGAAGATGGCCGCCGGGATCCTCTGTCTCCATGGACCGCAGGGCTTCTGTGCGGTCCATTGCCGATTCCAGCCTCCTGATTGGCTGGAATCGGCACGGGGCGGAGCTACACGGAGCTACACGGAGCCCCATAGAGAAGAGGAGAAGACCCGGACTGCGCAAGCGCGGCTAATTTGGCCATCGGAGGGCGAAAATTAGTCGGCACCATGGAGACGAGGACGCCAGCAACGGAGCAGGTAAGTAAAAAACTTTTTATAACTTCTGTATGGCTCATAATTAATGCACAATGTACATTACAAAGTGCATTATTATGGCCATGCAGAAGTGTATAGACCCACTTGCTGCCTCGGGACAACCCCTTTAACTACTAGAGCCCTGGTTGTATTGCTCTAAAAGCTGGGTCTCTGTACAGTCCGGGGCAGCTGCAGAGCTGCCCAGCTACTGTAATGGAGACAAGGGACTGACTGATACAGTGCAGTGGCATCATCAACCATAAGCCATTATGACTTCCATAAATTATAAATATGCATGCATTTACCTGGAAACAGTTGTATTGAAAAGCGTGGCCTACTCTGCTATTCCACACTTGATTATTTGGTTTCTGGCATGCTGCCATGATGGCCAAAAGGACACTTTCAGTCTCTGATCACATTTAGGCCAGATTCACATAAGCGTATTCAAGGAATATAAGTTGCACATACATCTGCCTTTTTCTTTTTACTGTACTTTTGCGTTAAAAAATAAATAAATAAATAAATTTAAAAAAAATAAAAAAAATAAAAAAAAAATAAAAAAATCGCACTAATTCTCTTAGCCATTGAAATGGTCAAATTCTTGCATGGTTGCTAGACGAGTTCTTTTCCTGCTCAGGAGAATAGGGTGCACAAAATACGCACTTGTGAGCAAACCCATTGAAATCAATTGGTTCCACTTTCTGCGTATTGGACGCGCAAAAATTTAATGTGTAAATACTAGAGATGAGCGAACGTACTCAGTAAAGCACTACTCATCCGAGTAATGTGCTTTATCCGAGTACCTCCCCGCTCGTCCTGAAAGATTCGGGGAGCGCCGCGGAGCGGGGAGGAACGGAGGGGAGATCTCTCTCTCCTTCTCTCCCGCCCGCTCTCCCCTGCTCCCCGCCGCAACTCCCCTGTCAGCAGCGGAGCGCCCCGAATCTTTCAGGACGAGCAGAGAGATACTCGGATAAAGCACATTACTCGGACGAGTAGTGCTTTACCGAGTACGTTCGCTCATCTCTAGTAAATAAGCGCCGTGCGAATCTGGCCTCAGTGTGGGCACTGGGTAATTTTCAGGCATGCATGCTCAACAGAGGACAAACATGATTGTGAATGGGGCCTAATATGTAGGTGTGGAGGCCATTAATCATTCTTACGTGGATGCCGCTGATGAAGCTGAAGACTGATCTTCTGAATCTAAAAAAGAAATATAATAAAATTAAATTTCACTCATACAAAACACACGAAATACACCCGATTTTTTCTTGCGTTTTTAAATTTTCTTTTACATAAAAATACACAAGTTAAACACACGTGTATGTGCTCTCTCACATAAGCATGAAACCCAGGCTAGAAGCTTCCAAAATGCCGATTACATATGTGGCTGATTTGGCTTTATATCAGTAGCAAAGCTTTTAACCACATACACAAAAAACAAAACACGTGAAATACACCCGTGTGAAGCTGGGTAATTCTGCTAGTATCATATATTACACACACACACGTCTATATGTAACGCAGCGGGTAACAATTTTATGTGACTGAAAAAACACGGAACAGTTATATATGTATGCAATATACTTCTTAAAAAAAATATATATATATATACTTATCTAGAGGAGGGAACTGAGGGGAAACTGATCAAATTTGCAGATAGCTAACACTAGGGAAGAGACAGAGTATTCAAAAAGATCTAGAAAAGCTTGCACAGTGGGCAGCGGCTAACAGAATGGCATTTAACAAGGAGAAATGCAAAGTTCTATATCAAAAATCAAAAAAGCACATACAGAATGGGAGGAATTGAGCTAAACAGCAGCACATGGGAAAAAAGACTTGGGTATACTAATAGATCACAGACTGAACATGAGTGAACAGTGTGATGCAGCAGCAAAAAATGTAAACACAATTCTGGGATTATTAAGAGAAGCATAGAGTCTAAATCACGTGAGGTCATTATTCCACTCTACTCTTCCTTAGTCAGACCTCATCTGGAATACCATCTGTGCTGATTGTGCTGTGACTTGTGTATATTGCATTTTATCTGTCTGCATTGGTATGTTTTACTGGCTTAATGAAACGTTACTTTTAATCATTTTTGCCATCCACCTCCCCCAAATAGCATCTTTCACCCATCCTTGCTGAGATGCTTGCCTTATCTAAGGAAAGCAAAAAATTCTCCCCCCCCCCCCCTTTGGTCAGTAGGTTTGCAATGCTAAAGTCAGCTGCCTAGTCAATTAGAACTTAATTAGCCACTCCCATCTGTTTCCTAGTTGTACCTTGACTTTCATTATATAATCAGTGTAAGCATGATAGCTACGCGAGTGGCTGCCTTGCGAATATGAGCTGTATGAAGTATGTTATACAGTTCAACAAGGCAGACCACAAACTCTGCCTAAATGCCTTACACTTCAAAGCTAGCACTAATGCTGTCACCTCTGTTCTCATCCTTGCTGTCAGTTTCAGAACTTCTTTCCAACGTCCATCTCTGGGGCATTCTATTCACATTGGCCCCCCTCTACTATCCTTACCTATGCACAGCTCGCATACACTCTTTACTTTCTTACTTAGCCTCAAACCCCCTACCGCCACTAACAAACATAACAGTCGCCCTCATAAATCTCCTAACCATCTGCTAACCCTCGCTATCTTGCTGCTGGGGATATCTCCTACAATTCTGGCCCACCCTCCACTGCTTCTAACTATTACCCCCTACCTAACTCACCAAGACAACCCTCAAGCCCAACTGCTAGCCTATGCATACCCTCCCCTGACTCCTTCAAATGCGCGATCTGAAACTGCCAGTCGGCATGCAAGAAACTCCACACCATCTATAACTTTTTCACTGCTAAATCTCTAAGTGTCAGAACCGGCAACTCTCGGGGCCGCCGTGCCCGCACCACCGGTCCGGCCACCCGGGGTACAGGAGCACGGCGCAGAGGTACCCCGGTTCTTGTGATCTCCCCGGGCCGCTGTAAGACTGGTCGCCGCCGGGTTGCTAGGGAGGCAGCTGGTGCTTCTAGTCGCTTGACTACCAGGCTGGCTTCCCTGGTAACTGTCTGTGCAGTGAGACTGGGGGCGTGCCCCCAGCACCGCCCTGATTAGCCCTGCTGCTGTCAGGCTCCCCGCCCCAATCAGCTTCTGGGGCGGGAGCGCTGACAGCATTTAAATAGGTGTGTTTTCCTCTCAGGCCTTGCCAGTGTTAGTTTGGTCTTCCAGCTGCACCCGCGTATTCTTTTGACTCCTGTTTGTGACCCCGGCTTTCTTGACCTCTGCTTTTGGACCTTGACTACGTTTTTGCCTGACCCCCCTGTACTGCGTACCCTCCTGTTGCCGACCCGGATTGTCTGACCGCTCTACCGTTGTTTGTCTTCAGTGTCTGTTTGTCTCCCCGTGTCCCGCTTCCCTAGTGAGGGTAGGGACCGCCGCCCAGTTGTCGCCCTGGGGGTTAGCCCAGGGGGGCAAGTAGGCAGGGACAGGGGTTGCGGGATATATCAGGGACCCCCATATCCCGGACACTGTCCTGACAGTAACACTGGCCGAAGGTAGGTCAGACTCGTGCATCCGCCCGGCTACTTTGAATCCCTCGATGGAGGCCGTGGCTGCGTTAGCGAACCAGGTCCAGGTCCTTACTAACCTTGTCCAGGACCTAACCGCCCGCATGCAGCTACAGGAACAAGTGGCGGCTGCAGGTCCCATGCAGCCTCCTTCCGCTCCCGGGACTATGTCAGAACCCCGAGCCACGCTGCCGGACTGCTTCTCTGGAGAGAGAGGTCAGTTCTTTGCATTTAGAGAGAGCTGCAAGCTCTACTTTGATCTCCGACCCCACTCCTCTGGTACTGAATATCAGAAAGTGGGAATTGTAATTACCCGCCTGAGGGGGGACCCCCAAAATTGGGCTTTCTCGCTACCAGCAGGCTCTCCAGCCCGACTATCCCTTGACGCCTTTTTTTCCGCCCTGGGTCAAATTTATGACGAACCCGACCGGGCGGGCTACGCAGTCTCCAAACTTCTGGCCCTGCGCCAGGGTTGTAAAATGGCGGAGGACTACTGTTCCCAATTCCGTCAACATTGTACGGAATCCGGGTGGAACGATGCCGCCCTAAAAGACTTATTTTTGACCGGTCTGTCTGAGGGTCTCAAGGACCTACTTGTGGCCCACCCAGAGCCTAGAACCCTGGAGCAAGCCATGACGCTTGCTATTCGGGCCGACCGACGTTTGAGGGGCCGACACGCCGCTCGGGCCACTCCACTCCCCACGCCCACTTCTTCTACTGACCTGACTCTCTCACTTCCCACCACCGAGCCCATGGAACTGGGAGCCATGAACCCCAAGCAGCGACGGGAATATCGCCTGAAGAAGAATCTTTGCTTCTACTGTGGGGAGCCGGGTCACCACATTGCCACCTGCACTAAGAAGCCACGGCAGGAAAACTCCCGCTCCTAGGCAGTTGTCGGGAGGACTGTCTAGGAGCTAAGGTACTCCCTGTGTTATCCAAAATGTTATTGCCTTGCACCCTAGAATTTCATGCTTTCCACCGTACTGGGCAAGCCTTTGTTGATTCTGGGGCTGCGGCGAATTTCGTTAACTTTAATTTCGTTGCTCAACTGTCCGGGGTTTTTTTACGTTTAGAGACCCCGATTCTGGTTTCAGGAGTGGACTCCACCCCATTGCAAGCAGGGGTGGTTCATCTGGTTACCCCTGAAGTAAGGTTTACGATAGGAGCCTTACACGTGGAAACCTGCACCTTTCTAGTGATGAGAGATTTGTCTGTGGACGTCGTCCTAGGCCTCCCCTGGCTCCGGGAGCACAACCCGGTAGTAAATTGGGACACGTTGGAACTGGTAAAGTGGGGTCCCCGCTGTGCTAACCACCTTTGTGCGGTGAAGGTGGGAATCTCCACCTGCGAGGGGACCCCCCTACCAGATTACCTCTCCGAGTTTTCTGACGTGTTCTCCAAACAATTATCTGAAGCTCTGCCCCCTCATAGGGAATGGGACTGTAAAATAGACTTGATTCCTGGGGCCAAACTTCCTAAGGGCCGCATTTATAACGTTACGGTTCCTGAGAGAGAATCCATGAGGGACTATATCCAGGACAGCCTGGCCAAGGGGCACATCCGGCCCTCAGAATCCCCGGTGGGTGCCGGGTTTTTCTTCGTTGAGAAGAAGGATGGGGGTCTCCGGCCCTGTATTGACTATAGAGAGCTAAACAAAATCACAGTCCGAAACCAGTATGCCCTTCCACTCATTCCTGACCTCCTCAACCAGGTCGCTGGTGCCCGATGGTTTTCTAAACTTGATCTCAGGGGAGCATACAACCTCATCCGCATTCGGGAGGGGGATGAGTGGAAAACCGCCTTCAATACGCCCCTCGGGCATTTTGAATACCTAGTTATGCCTTTTGGATTGTGTAACGCCCCCGCCATTTTTCAGGGGTACATGAACTCAGTGTTTCAGGATATCATGGGGGTGTTCGTGGTTGTATATCTAGACGACATTTTGATTTTTTCCTCCGACTTGCCAAGTCACCATACTCACGTTCAGACTGTACTAGCTCGACTCAGACATAACAAGCTGTTTGCTAAACTCGAGAAATGTGTGTTCGGGGTACAAAAGATATCATTTTTGGGGTATATCATCACGCCATGCGACTTCCAGATGGATCCTGAAAAGGTGAAAGCCATCACGGAGTGGGCCCAGCCAGGGTCGTTGAAAGCCCTTCAACGCTTCCTCGGCTTCGCCAACTACTATCGCAAATTCATCAAAGACTTCTCCGTGGTGGCTAAACCTCTAACGGACCTCACCAGAAAGGGGGCAGATGTGAGGACCTGGTCTTCTGAGGCTCTGAGGGCCTTCGATACCCTAAAGGCGGCGTTCTCTTCTGCACCTGTCCTAGTACAACCAGATCTGTCCAGCCCTTTTTTGGTGGAAGTAGATGCCTCTGAGTTTGGTGTGGGAGCGGTACTGTCCCAAGGTCCCTCCACTCTCACCAACCTTAGACCGTGTGCCTATTTTTCTAGGAAGTTGCCTAACGCCAAACTTCTGTCTGAAATGTTCATCAAGGAGATTGTTCGGTTACATGGGATCCCCGAGGACATTGTGTCAGATAGAGGGGTTCAGTTCGTCGCTCGCTTCTGGCGAGCCTTCTGTAAAAATCTAAACGTAAATTTGTCCTTCTCCTCCGCTTTCCATCCCGAGAGTAACGGACAAACGGAACGAATGAACCAAGAACTCATCCAGTATCTGCGACTGTTTGTCTCTGATAACCAGTATCAGTGGGCCAACTACTTACCTCTCGCCGAATTTGCTATCAACAACCATGTTAACTCGTCGACCCAATTGTCACCTTTTTTTTGTAACTATGGGTTTCATCCCCGGTTCTCGCTTTCCACTCCTGTGGTCTCGAACAATCCGGCCGCCGACATATCCTCTGAGGAACTGTGCACAGTTTGGGCCCAGGTTCGTAAGAACCTTCAGGGTTCCCAAGAGAAACTGCGTAAATACGCAAATAAAAGATGTACCATCTCTGCACCTTTTGTAGTCGGGGAGCAAGTTTTGTTGTCTTCCAAGAATCTGAGACTCAAGGTTCCCTCCCTGAAACTTGCTCCTCGGTTCATTGGCCCATTTACTGTTTCTCAGGTCATCAACCCGGTGTCATATAAGTTGGCACTTCCTGACCCCTGGAAGGTCCACAAGGTTTTTCACAAAAGCTTACTTAAGAAGTATGTGACTCCAGTTCTACCCACCCAGAACCCGCCTCCTCCTTCTCTGGTACAGGGGGAACTGGAGTATGAAGTAGAAAGGCTGGTGGATGCCCGACGGGTTAGAGGTGTGCTGCAGTACCTGGTCCACTGGAGAGGATTTGGCCCTGAGGATAGGACGTGGGTCCCTGCCAGGGACGTTCATGCGCCACGCCTAGTCCAGGCATTCCACAGGGCTTTCCCGCTTAAGCCCGCACCTGGCCATGGGGGTCCGGTGTCCCCCCGTAGAAGGGGGGGTACTGTCAGAACCGGCAACTCTCGGGGCCGCCGTGCCCGCACCACCGGTCCGGCCACCCGGGGTACAGGAGCACGGCGCAGAGGTACCCCGGTTCTTGTGATCTCCCCGGGCCGCTGTAAGACTGGTCGCCGCCGGGTTGCTAGGGAGGCAGCTGGTGCTTCTAGTCGCTTGACTACCAGGCTGGCTTCCCTGGTAACTGTCTGTGCAGTGAGACTGGGGGCGTGCCCCCAGCACCGCCCTGATTAGCCCTGCTGCTGTCAGGCTCCCCGCCCCAATCAGCTTCTGGGGCGGGAGCGCTGACAGCATTTAAATAGGTGTGTTTTCCTCTCAGGCCTTGCCAGTGTTAGTTTGGTCTTCCAGCTGCACCCGCGTATTCTTTTGACTCCTGTTTGTGACCCCGGCTTTCTTGACCTCTGCTTTTGGACCTTGACTACGTTTTTGCCTGACCCCCCTGTACTGCGTACCCTCCTGTTGCCGACCCGGATTGTCTGACCGCTCTACCGTTGTTTGTCTTCAGTGTCTGTTTGTCTCCCCGTGTCCCGCTTCCCTAGTGAGGGTAGGGACCGCCGCCCAGTTGTCGCCCTGGGGGTTAGCCCAGGGGGGCAAGTAGGCAGGGACAGGGGTTGCGGGATATATCAGGGACCCCCATATCCCGGACACTGTCCTGACACTAAGTCTGCTAGCTCCCACAGAAACATGGATGCGGCAGTCTGACACGGCCTCCCCTGCTGCATTGTCTTACAATGGCCTGCAGTTCTCTCATACCTCAAGACCGGATGACAGGCATGGTGGAGTAGTAGGTGCTCTTCTCTCTCCGCAATCTACCTACCAGGTCATCCCCCCGGTACCCTCACTCACCTTCCCATCGATTGAGGTACATATGCTATGGCTTTTCCGCCAGCTGTCTATTCGAGTAGCAGTTATCTAGGACTCACAAAACTTCAGGCGTGCTCTAAAAACTCACCTCTTCAGGGAGGCATACCTTATTCCCTAAACCGAGCCATTCCGTACGCCGTCTGATAACATGCTCCCTGACCTATTGACTGCAATCCCTGCTAGCCACCATCAACCGCCCCTGCAGTCACACTGATTCTGCCGTCACACGGCTAAATGTCTCACCATTGTCTGTGTATAACATCCCTCACTTTCCACCTTGCCCTACCGTGCACATCTCCAGCCCCTTTACCTTCTGTATCACCCCATTACTTGTAGTATGTAAGCTCGTTGAAGCAGGACCCTCACCCTATTGTTTCAATCAATGACTACATGTAACCGTGGTTCAGTAATTTTTGTTCTTTTGTCTTTCTGTATTCCCCCTGTCTTTGTAAGTGCTGCAGAATATGTTGGCGCTATACAAATAAAGATTATTATTATTATTACTGTGTCCAGTTCTGGGCACCCCACTTTAAAAAAGACATAGGCAAACTGGAGCAAGTTGAGAGAAGAGTTACCAGGATGGTGAGCGGTCTGCAAATCAGGTCCTATGAGGAACGGTTAAAGGATCTGGGAATGTTTAGCTTCCAAAAAAGAAGGCTGAGAGGAGACTTGATAGCTGTCTACAAATATCTGAAGGGCTGTCACAGGGCAGAGGGATCAGCCCTATTCTCATTTGTACAAGGAAAGACTAGAAGCAATAGGATGAAACTGAAAGGGAGGAGACACAAATTAGATATTAGACAGTGAGGGGGATCAATGAGTGGAACAGGTTACCACGGGAGGTGGGGAGTTCTCCTTTAATGAAAGTCTTTATTATAAGTCTCTATGCGGCTGTACAGGCATCTGTCTGGGATGATTTAGTGAATCCTGCACTGAGCAGGGGATTGGACCAGATGAGCCGGAGGACCCTTCCAAATCTACCATTCTAGGATTTTATGATATACACATACATACACAAAAAAATTAAAAATCAAGAACTTGAAGTTGTTATTTTACTGCAAAACTCGTCAGTTACAAAGCAGATATGCAAATGAGTTGTGGTATGATTAGATGAACAGTCTTGCCACCTAAGGGCCTAAAAGTGGTTCCACTCTTGTCTGTAAAAAAAGACTCTCAGAGGCTACTTGTACGTAGTGAACCGATTTTTCTCCACTTGTGTAGAGCTTGTTGACTACTAGACATGGCTTTACAATGTAATCCAAGAGAAAACTATTAGGAGGTGTTGGGACCTGTGGCTATGTGAGGACATGCACGAAGGCAACCGAACTCAGGCCGCCCTCGACGGACCGTCAGTACAGAAGATGGTCTGATCGCCCAACAAAAACAGGCAACTCCAAATGTTTTGTTGTCTGCCATCCAGAGACACAATCATGGCACTATTGTATCAGACCCCTATGTCTGTTGGAACCATTACCAGAAACTAGGCTGAAGGACATTTGGTCTCGTGGCACCCATTATGTGTACTGCCTTTGACACGATCCGTCTCATCTGTTGGCAGTGGTACTATAATTTCCATGCCTGCCTGTATCACATCTTTTATGCAAACTAAAGGTGGTACAACAAGGTAATAATCTTTATTTATATGGCGCCAACATATTCCGCAGCGCTTACAAAGACAGGGGAAATAAAACAAGACCACGGTTACATGTAGTAATCAATTGATGAAAACAGTGGGGGTGAGGGTCTTGCTCCAACGAGCTTACATACTACAGATAATGGGGTGATACAGACGGTAAAGGGGCTGGAGATGGGCAGGGTATGGCGGGGTGGAGAGTGAGGGGTGCTATACACATAGGCAATAGTCAGGCCGTATAGTGGCAGAATCAGTATGACTGCAGGTGTCGGTGGATTATGGCTAGCAGGTGCAGGGTAAATAATGCATTACTTTGATCAATCAGACTTTAACCCCTTCCCGCTCCAGGGCGTAAATTTACGTCCTGGGGATAGTGCGGGATCACATATGATCCCGCGCTTTCCCGTAGCGGGAGCCGGCTGTTAATCACAGCCGGCGTCCCGCTGTTAACCCCTTCCCTGCCGCGATCTAAGTAGTAGAGTCTTGCACACATAGGTGAAGTTCTTATTCCTATATTATGTAGAAAGGCTGGGGTCCGGTATACTCTATGTATCAGGTATATTTGAGACAGCCTGTGCAACTCACTCAGAGACAAACTAGGCATCATTTGTAGGATTTCCTCCCAGTGCGACTCCTCAATAGGGCCAATGTCCTCTTCCATTTTGCCTTGGACCGAACCGGGTTGCGTGCATTCACTGTGTCCTGCACATGACAGCATAGTTGCGTGATTTTCCCAGCCGTAGTGTTTGCTGTTCCAATTATATTAGCCACTATATTTGTTGCTACCGTTATTTCCGTCGTGCTCACCTCCTCCCGGAAGGCGTGTCTTAACTGCAGGTATTTATAAAATTCCTTATTGGATAGATCATAGTCTTGTCTTAATTGCTCGATGGTTCTAATCTCCCCTCCATCTAATATTTGTGTCATTCTTATAATTCCTTTATCTTCCCATCCCTGGAAATCCTGCAATTTATAAATTTCTGGGAAACGTGGATTGTTCCATATTGGAGTGTATTGTGTGCAACTAGTTATTCCTAACATAGTCCTAGTTTTCCTCCGTGTTTTGTGAATAAGTAGTAGCGTGGGGGTATTTATGACCATTTTTACTGAATATACCTCTCTCTAGAACTTCGAATAAGTGTGACCCGGCGAAACATTCCTTCAGAATCCGGAAGCAAGCATCTTGTGTTTCCTCCGATTCCCAACCCCTAAGATGTTGTAATTGGGAAGCTATGAAATATGACCGGGGGTTGGGTACTGCCAATCCGCCCTTCTCTTTAGGGTTACTCAGCACTTCCAGTTTAAAGCGGGGGATTTCCCCCCCCCCCCCGGGGGATTCGCCCCCCCCCCCCCATATAAGTTCTCTAAACATTCTGTTGATTTTATAAAAAAAAGCGCTGTGTTATCCAATGTGGGGAATTATGCAGGAAGTATAGTAGCTGCGGCATCCATATCATTTTAATAAGATTTGTCCTCCTATCACTGACAATGGAAGTTTACACCGCACATGAGGTTTTTGTTTCCACCTGGTAATGAGTGGTTCTAGATTTATCCTCCCATATTCACTGACCTTTCTAGTGATGTTAACTCCCAGATATTTAAATGTCTCGGTACATTTCATAGTTATTTCTTTATTAATAATTTGCAGTTCGGGGACATCCACTGGCATTATTACTGATTTAGACTAATTGATCGTCAATCCTGAGAAGGATCCGAATTCTTTAATTGTCTGCATAGTCATCTCCAAAGACCCCCTGCATCCTCTAGAAATAGGAGTACATCATCCGCATATAAAGCAATTTTTTTCTCCATATTTCCTCTCCGGAAACCCGCTATTCCTGGGTGAGCCCATATTTTACACGCAAGTGGTTCGATTGCCAGTGCAAACAACAGTGGTGACAGCGGGCACCCGTGTCTTGTTCCCCTGTGTAGTGGGAACATATCAGAGGACCCCTGTTGATGAACACATCCGCCCCCACGTTTGTGTACAGCAGTCTGACCATACGCAGGAACCCTGGGCCGCACCCCATTTTTTCTAGTACTTTTTAAAGATATAACCATTCAACACTGTCACAAGCCTTAGCGGCGTCTAGGGAGCACATTATTCTGTTTCCCTCATTGTCTGTGGGAATTTGTAGGTTCAAATACAGTCTGCGTATGTTCGCTGCCGTGGACCTCGCTGGTATAAACCCATTTTGGTCCGGATGTACCAGGGTGGATACCACTCTGGAAAGTCCATTTGCCAGGGCTTTTGCTATAGTTTTAACATCTGTATTTAACAGTGGGATTGGTCTGTACGAGTCCATCAACAGGGGGTCCTTATCCGATTTTAGTAGAATTGTTATTTACGCTTTTTTCATAGATGGCGGTAGTTCACCCTGCTCCTCCGCCTCCCCTATAGTGTCCAAGAGACGTGGTAACAAAATATCCGCAAACTACTTATAATATTCTATAGGAAAACCGTCCTCCCCTGGGGCCTTGTTGTTTTGCATGCTTTTCACCGCTTCCTGCAGCTCCTCCAAATCTAGTGGAACTATTGTAATAATTTTTAACAATAAAGACTACGTTTTAAGGGGTCGGACAAACATCAAGAGCAAATGAATAAGAAAGAATCTCCCGCGCTCAGGGGTCTAACCCATAAAGCCATAGTCAATAACTGGCAGAATCACCAGAAAACATCCTTGATTGAGAGGAAGTGTGTGTGGGATCTAGGAAAAATCCAGAAGACAACCCCTCTAAGGTGCAAGATGACGCAAGGTGGTATTATCAATAGACGGTAATCAATATATCCATTCCACAAGAGTCAAGGAAAATATCCAGTTTTAGGGCTAATGCCCACGGCCGGATTTCTGCCACGTGAAACGCGGTGAAAATCAGCAGCGTTATCCCGCAGCTATTAGGTTCTACCTAATAGCTCAATGTTCACGCTGCGGAATTCCGCAGTGTAAAAGAAACCGCACATGCTCTAAATGCCGCTGAAAAACGCGCAGCTGGCTTTCATTGTAGTCAATGGAAACCGGCCATCACGCAATTCTTCCGCTGTGAGCAGGGCAAAAAATTGCGTGATTACTGTCACCGCCCACTACATCACCGCCCACCGCCGGCACGTCATGCGTATATGCGCCAGCTCGCCGGACCCGGAGAGGTGAGTATGGGGTCAATATTCCGCTGGCGCAGACCATCATGGCCGTGGGCATGAGGCCTTAATGGCTGATATTAAAAATTACACTGTGCAACAAATTTTTACAACAATTTCGTAACAAAGAATGATTAATATGTTTCTGTAAAATTAAAATATGCTAATTACACTGGTAAACCTGAATAATAGCAGCACGTCTCATTTTAAAGTTATTTAAACCCTTAGTGACCAAGTTTTTTTTTTGCTTTATGTATCGCTGTCGCTGTATGAGGGCTTGTTGTTGGCGGGACGAGTTGTATTTTTCAATGGTGCCATTTATTGTATCATATAATGTACTGAAAACTTTTAAAAAGTTCTAAGTGGAGTAAATAGAAAAAAAAATTCCGCCATCTTTCAGTGCATCTTGTTTCTACGGCCCATAGAATGCAACAAAAATGACTTGACAACTTTATTCTACGGGTCAGTACGATTACTGCGATAACAAACATCTCGTTTGTTTGGTTTTTTTGCTGTACTATTTTTATAAATTATTTTCTGCCGCCATTTTCTGTGCACTATAACTTTTTTATTTTTCCGTCCACATACTTGTGCAAGGGCTCATGTCTTGCAGGACGTCCTGTAGTTTGGGTTAGTATCATTTTGGAATATATACGACTTTTTGATCACTTTTATTGCATTTTTTTCTTGTAGACAGAATGAGCAAAAAAACGTATTTCTGGTGTGTTTATTTTATTTTATTTTTTTCAGACAACATTTACCGTGTGGAGTAAATAATGCATTACTTTGATAGATCGGACTTTTATGGACGCAGCGATACGAAACATGTATCTTTGTTTTCTGATTTTGACTCTTATTTAGTCTAACCAATGACCTGTGAAAACACATTTCATTAAGTATAACTTACTAGTGGATGATCTGCAGTGTTTCCGCCACGTGGAAACATACCCTATGTTACATAAACCTACCCTTATAGTGTTCCGGTAGCGCGCGACGTGTAACAGCGATTGCAAAACAGTTGCACAATCACTTTTGTTGTTCTTTTTAGTAAGCAGGTTAATGGTGAGATTTCCCAAAAAAATACAATACAACGGCAATTGGATTACATTATTTCCCATAATTGGAAAATCTTACATGGCAGGAAAAAAACTAATATCATATGTGAATTCAGCGCACTAAAGTTATTATGAGACACAAATCTGCTTATCAGTTACAAAAATTGTAATATTACCAAAAAGGAAAAAAAAAATACGAACAAGGTGTAAACAACGAAACAAATGTTATATCATAAATAAAACTAGGTGCGAGATGTTTCAGAATCTTCAGTGTTTTTACACATGAGATGGTGGAAGCAACACAAGAAATCACTTTAGAACTGTAGAACCCATGCCAAGTAGAAATTCTGCAGGTAGGACACACCCAGCCATCACCAAAGGTAACATGATTATGGTAATTAACATGCAAATGGAAATCCCCATATATTATACACACACATATATATACATATACACACATAACATCATTTAACTAATAGTTCATGTGTTTGAAAAAGCAGCCTTTTCAGCTCTGAAACGCGTTGCACCCAATGTTTTCCAATTTTTTTTGTTTGTTTTATTGTTTTCACCTTTCTGTAATAATATTTTTTAATATCAGCCATTGCCGCATTATATATACATCCACTTACTAATATGTTACGTTAAAGAAGTGTATCTTCCAATTTTCTATGCAGTGCAGCAGAGAACAAGGCTATGTGACTGGGGTACCGCTGTAACTCATACATGTTAGTAAAGTGCAACAGACTACTGACATTTGTATAGCTTACCTTTAATACGCTTACTCTCCGGGCTCCCCAGAACAGGACCTTTCCTTTTAGTGGTCTGCAACAACTGTGTAGTGACAAAATGACTTAACTTTGTGTTTTAAGAAAGTTTCACAACTTAAGAGAATCCAAAGGAACGTATTTATAATACACAGAGGTGACTCAGAAATAGCTGTAATAACTAACGCATTTCTATTTCTCATGTTATGCACTGAATTTGGGCCCTTTTACACAGGACGAGTGGTTGGGAGCAGATGCCCAACGGATTGTCCCAGCGCACAGGAACAAGCATTGTTGGTGAATGGAGGCGGAGCTGCTACCAGATTCTACTGCATATTTACACTAGCTGCAAGGAGAACAATGGAATGTATCAGCAGCTGTTTGCTTGTTTACACTAGCTGCGTGGAGAACAAACAGCTGCAGATACATTCCATCGTTCTCCTCGTGGTTAGTCTTAACATGCCGCGGTGAGAACATCCTGCAGTCTTCTGAAAGATGTGTGAAATGCATTCAAATGATATATATTTGCTCAGTCTTTCAGCGTCCGAACAATGGATTTTATGTGAAGTAAAATCCATAGTTCAAACGAACAGTGCACGATGCCCGTGTTTATCACTCATTTTTTGCCGTTTGGATGAATTTTGAGCGATACTATTATGTGTAAAAGGGCCTTTCGCATGTGAGCACTGTGTCCCCTTCAAGCAGCTGATTGAATGGCCACATATTGTAGGCCTGTCTGTAGAATGTCTTCTAGTTCTGAAAAGCCCCATGCCATGTTAGAGCAGTAAGGGGCAACTTGAACTAAACACGGCAAGAAGTTACCTTTGGAAGCATGGCGACAATAAATAAGGTCAATATGCTACAAGATTATACTGTTCATGAGAGGCATCAGCGGGAGATTGGCAGCAGAGTATGCTCTGTCCATACAGGACACATGGTAGCAGTCAGACCGCCTATGGAAGCGGGGTCATGGCGCACAATCTCCTTGTTATTGCTATGCCACTGCATCTCATCCCATGAGAATTCACGTAAGGGAACTTATGTGGTATCCACTAGCCATGTACATCCAATGTGTGTGGAGCAGGCTCTGAAGCTGATCACATGCCACCTGACAGGCCAGGACCAGAAATAAATGGATGACCACTGGGATCCAAGTTAAAGGGGTATTCCAGTTAGTGGATGAAATTTGAAAGTGAAAATTGATAGATTGTGGGGATCTGACACTTCTGAGAACAGAGGGTCCCCATTTCGCCCTCCCTCTCACTTCCCGGTTGCATCGCACCAGCATAATGCCGCTCTGGTCATTTATAACGGGACTGCTGGTGCCAGTACTGTGGTTGGCCATCTCCAGCAGTCCTACTGGTGCGACGTGGTTGTGCCTGGGCCTATATGTTTACTCTTCCTCCTTCCTCCACCACTCCCAGGCCTCAGAGCGCTGCAGACTTCATTCAGTGGAAAAGCCCTTTTAAGTAACTATGGAATTTCCTTATTACAAAAGGGTTGTCCAGGAATTCAACGTCGCTGTCCCTGCATCCTTGAGTGGGGGGTGAGGCGGCGTACAGCACACTGATCGCTCCTGTTAGGGCTCATTCACACGGGCAGATGCAGTCTGTGAAATAGGTTTTTAATGCGTGTGTATATGCTTATTCAATGCGCATACGGGTTTTTCACACATGCAATAAGAAATTTAGAAGGATCAATTGATGTCACCTTCTTTTTACACTGTCTCCTCGCTTAACCCCTTAACGACCAGCCCATAGTGTTTTTACGTCCTGCCCAAGTGGGCTTTATTCTCGGAGGACGTAAAAACATGCGTCCTACAGAGAATAAAGCCCCGTGGGCTCTAGACGTGACAGCTCCATGCTGTCGGGGCCCGCAGGTAGCCGACAGCATGGAGCTGTCATCCTGGGCTGCGGGCAGTTCCCCCCGGCATTGCGATCGGCGCTATCCAATGGATAGCGCCGATCGCAATAAAGTGAAAAAAAAAGTTTAAAAAGCTAAAGATTCAGCTGCCCTGATGGATCGGATCCATAAGGGCAGCTGAAAATACTCACCCGGCTTCCCTGATGTCTGTCGCGGAGAATGGGTCCTCCGGGACCCAGCGCGGCTCTTCTACGCATGGACGCCAGACGAATGACGTCACGTGCATGCGCAGAAGAATGGGAACCCCGGGAAGTTTAAAATCTCCTGGTTCCCGGCTCCTGAAGGTAGCCGGGAACCAGAAGATGTCCCCGGACCCGCGATCGCCGCTATCCAGTGGATAGCGGCAATTGCGAAAAAGTTTTAAAAAAGTAAAAATAAAGTTAATTTCCCCTCCCCTCATGGATCGGATCCATGAGGGGAGGTGAAAATACTCACCCACGGTCCTCAGCGGTGTCCCGGTCTTCCGGGACCGGAGTCCCCTCCTGCGCATGCACGCCCGATGATTGACATCGGGCGCGTGCACAGAGGGGCTCAGGACCCGGGAAATTTAAAATCCCTCTGCTCCTGGCTGCCATGTGTAGCCAGGAGCAGAGGGATGTCCCTGCAGAGATGATCACTGTTATTCAATGGATAGCAGTGATCATTGAAACTAAAAAAAGTGTAAAAAAGTAATTAAAAAAAAGTGTAAAAAAGTGAAAAAAAAAATTTTTACAAGTTAAAAATAAAGTTTAAAAAGTAAAAAAAAAAGTTTAAACCGCTTACATTTCATCTCCCCTCACAGATCATATCCATTAGGGAGGATGAAATTACGTACCAAAGGCCCCCGGATTTATCCGCGGACCTTACCACAGGTTCTGCGCACGCGGCGGTCGCCAAAGCGGCAGACGCATGCGCAAAAGCCGTGGATTGCCAGGATAACTTAAAATATCTCCCTGCTCTTGGCTACAAAACTTAGCCAAGAGCCTGGAAATTTCACGGGGGGGCCGCGGTGAGCGGTTCCTGATCACGTGTTCACCGTTATCCAATGGATAATGGCGATCACGTAAAAGTTTTTTTAAAAAGTTAGTGTCATCTCACCTCACTGATGCGATCGGTGAGACGAAATGAAACTTTTTACCGGAGGCCTCCGTATTTGCACTCTGACGCGATCCTCATCCATGAACTTACCCGGATTCTGCACATGCGACCACCGGCAAAATACCGGACACATGCGCAGGAGTCAGGGAGCCCAGGAAATGTAAAATCTCTTGCAGTGACGGGTGGCCTCGTTGAGCGGTCCCCGGTCAGGTAATAAAAAAGTAGCGATCTACCTTAGGTCGGTCTCACATGACCGGATAGGAATTATAGATTCCGCGTGCGTCTGATCCACGGTATCACGCAGATCGCATTGGATTACACAATTCCCGCTCACATTAGTGGGGTCAGAACTGCGTAATCCACTCGCAAAAAAGAGAACGCAGCAGGTTCTATTTTACCGCGGCTATCCGCAGCATAGAGCCCATTGTGCTCCATGGTCATGGATATACCCGCTGCCCATACGCAACTATCTTGTGTACGGGCTGCGGGTACCCGTGTCATCGCCAAGCGACGGTGCGGGAAATACAAACAAAAAAAAAATGTACTGCACATGACCGCCTGTGTGAGTAGGCAGTTATGCGCAGTACATTATGCGGCCATACGCAGGGTCACAGCCGGCCTCACAGATGGGATCCGCTGCGGGCCTCCGCAAGCGGATTCCACATCCGGCCGTGTGAGCCCTGCGTTATTCAGACCGCTACCTGTGATACGTATTTTACAAGAAGACCCGGGAACGCTTGCCTTCCTGCAGTTCCAGGAGCAGCTTGTTGAGCGTCTTCTGTGTGAGACCGCCGCACCTCATCAAGCTTACGGAGACTCACAGAGTGCCACTTTTTACACCCCATCCCTGCCGCTGAGGTTACGAAATACCCCCAAAAAGCATGAGAGGACGGGGGATACACGGTTTTATTGCCCCATGGGCCCATTCCAACCAGCCTCCGTAATTACCCGTCTTTGGAAATACCACACAGTTCACATTATAACTTTTATCTAAGATTTGCAAATGCCGGAAAGGGCGCGGAGTGTTTGTGTGTGTGGGGGGGGGGGGGGGGGATTTTTAGGGAGCTAATTTTTATTCCGTACAAATAAGCAATGGGGCCTGGAGTTTATAGAGTTGTGCCCTGAAATCCAACGGGTGTTCCCTCCTTTATAGGCCTTGCCATGGGTCCTGTAAGTAAATTAGGGCCACAAGGGGTATGTTTTTTAACACGGGACAAACGGGGGTATCCATTTTGGGGTGAACGTCTTCATTCCTATGTACACTGTACAAAAAAACTGTTTTTAAATTTTAAAAATTGCCAAAAAAATTGAAAATCGTTATTTTCCTTCTGCTTTGCTTAGATTCATTCAAATACTGTGGGGTCAAAAATACGCAGTACACCCCTAGATGAATTCGTTAAGGGGTCTATTTTTCAAAATGGGGTCATTTGAGGGGGTTCTTTATAGTTTTGGCCGCTCAATGGCTCTATAAGTGGGCAATGGGGCCTGGAATTTATTCAGTTGTACCCCGAAATCCAACGGGTGTTCCTTTCATTGTAGCCCTAGCCATGTGTCCTGTAAGTCTATTAGGGCCACAAGGGGTATGTTTCTGAACACGGGACAAACAGGGGTATTCATTTTGGGGTGAAAGTCTTCATTTATATATGTGCTGTACAAAAAAACATGTTTTTAAATTGACGCAATAGCCCAAAAACTGAAAATCATACTTTTTTCTTACTGCTTTGCTTAGATCTATTCAAAAATTGTAGGGTTAAAATACACAGTACACCCCTAGATAAATTCGTTAGGGGTCTAGTTTTAAAAATGGGGTCATTTGTGGGGGTTCTATATGATTTTGAGCGCTCAAGAACTCTACAAATGGGCAATGGGGCCAAAAAGGACTTCAAGCAAAATCTATGTTCTGAAAGCCACTGATTACTCCTTTCATTTTGGGCCCCTTTGTGCATCCAGATATAAGATTACGGCCACAATGGGTATGTCTCTGAACACGGGACAAACAGGGGTATCCATTTTTGGGTGCAAGTCTTCAGTCATATGTGTGCTGTACAAAAAAAAGCTGTTTTTAAAAATGACAGAATTACCAAAAAAACGAAAATCCTAATTTTTTCCTTTTGCTTTGCTTAAATTCATTCAAAAACTGTGGGGTCAAAATATGCAGTACACCCCTAGATAAATTCATTAAGGGGTCTAGTTTTCAAAATAGGGTAATTTGTGGGGGTTTTCTATGGTTTTGGGCCCCGTTGTAGACTCAGATATAACATTAGGGCCACAATGGGTATATTTCTGAACACGGGAGAAACAGGGGTATCCATTTTGGGGTGTAAATCCTCATTTTCAGGTAAACTATAGGAAAAAAATATGTCTTTAAAATAACAAATTTGCAAAAATATGAAATTTTACTTTTTCTCCTCTAAATTGAATTAATTCCTCAAAAAAAACTGTGGGGTCACAATACTCATGACACCCCTCAGTGAATACCTTAAAGGGTGTAGTTTTTAAAATGGGGTCACTTGTGGGGGTATCTATCATTTTGACTCCTATGAGCCTTTCCAATCTTGGCTTGGGGTAGGAAAACAAAGTGTTCCTCAAAATGCTAAAAAGTAATGTTAAATTTGCACATCTCCTAAATGGTTGACAAAAACCGAAAGTTTTTCCAATGTGCGCCCAAAATAAAGTAAACGGATGGAAATATATATCTTAGCAAAAATTTCTATATTATGTTTGCACATATTTGAGATATTGCAGTTGGAAATGTGAAAAAATGATGATTTTTTCAAAATTCTCCCAATTTTGGCGCTTTTAATAAATAAACACAAATTCTATCGGTCTATTTTTTTCCGCCTAGATGAAGTACATGTGGCGAAAAAACAATGTCAGAATCACTTGGATATGCAAAACCTTTCTGGTGTTTTTCCATGCTAAAGTGACATGTCAGATTTGCAAAATTTGGCCTGGTCATTAAGGCGCAAACAGGCTTGTAAGAAGGGAACGTTCTGAGTGGGAATCAAGAGGCGACCTGGCGGCCATACTACAAGCATATAACAGCGATATTTATGCAGATAAGCATTTTCTTAATACAAAAAATGAAAAATTAATTTTGACATACTGTAATAGAAAAAGTAATAATTATGGGGAAACCCCTCCGATCCCGTCCCACCACATAAGGTAAGTTTGTGTCCTGGCTGGGAAGGGATTCCTGCAAGTAGACGTAAACTTACATGGATGGCACGGGCGCAGAAGTCGAGCCCGCTCCATCCGCAGCAGGAGCTGGCTATGACTCCCCACAGCAGGGATCGGTGAGAGCAGATTCTCACTGTTAACCCCTTACATGACATGATCAACATTGATAACAGCATATAAAAGGTTTCACACAGAGAGGGCGTTCCCCGTTACGTCATCTGTTTACCGCAATGTAATTGAGAAGGGCTGATAGGTTGCCATGGAAACTTTATACAAGACAATGGTGTCTAGGTCTTCTTAGGGAAAGTATCCGTGTCCCAGGATTTAAGTCATCAAGTGCAGGTGCCGAAGCCGCCGACGCATGATCTAAGAGTCTGGCCATATCTAGAGAGGCTTTGCATATACTCTTCCCAGTCTTGGAATATCTGTTGCGCCATATCTGCAAATTTTTCCAGAGAACATACAAAAAGAATACCTCGGCGTAGTTGCTTATCCCATTCAGTAGATGGGCTAAAACCAGCCTGAGTGCCAACCCCACAGTCTCAAACGAAGTTTTAGCTAGTGACTGCATCTTGAGAATGCGAAGCATCAACCATAGCGAGAGTAGTGTGTTTGCCAAAGGAGACATTGGTGGATCTACTGCTGGAGAAGACTACCACTTACTAAAGCATCTGGAAAAGGATACATGATATTTAGACTCCTACGTTTAGTGAAGCATTTATCGTCAATGCTCCATTCCCCATTCAGTAAGTTCTCAAACTCTTCATAAAGAAAAACGCTTTTCACATCAGAATGAAAAAGTCGTTGCTGATGTAGTAGAAGTCTGATCTGTGACGTGAAAGGTATCCCTTATTGCAACTATCAGGCTATCCAGTGGGAAAATTTTAGAAGCATGTTCTCCATCCAGATCAGAATTAGAAGTTGACTCAGAGAGTTCGCCCCTTGACCGACTAAGGGCTCCTAAAATAGATGAAATGACCAGCAGCACTCCAAAAAAAAAAGCCACTAACAGTGGGGGTGCAACACAGAAAAAGGTGCAGGCTTAACCACAGAACCGGACTTCAGTAGGTTCCAACAAAGTAGTCCATATATAGAAAATAGGAAGCAGCACCATAAGCAGATTCTTCACAGCATCTTATAAAAGTTGTTCATCTTTATTTAGGCATCCAGGGTTAAAAAGCGGCCGATTGCAAAGTTTCAGCCGATGCAACTGCCTTTGACAAAGCCCATTGCACCGGCCGAAGCAACGCGATCTGCTGCTTTTTAACCCTGGATGCCCTAATAAAGATGAGCAACGTTTATCTTTATAAGATGCTGTGAAGAATCTGCTTATGGTGCTGCTTCCTATTTTCTATATATGGACTAAGGGCTGCCTGTCAACGAACGACAGAGCATTGAGTTACTCGCGGCGATAATCTGTCCGCTAGTAACGCAGTGCACGCTTTCCATAGCTTTCCCCTGTCCACGAGCGGAGAATCATAGCGATTCTCCGCTCATGGGACTCAAATCGCGGCATGCTGCAATCTGCCGTGATTCTCCGCGGTGAGCCTATCTGTCAGATAGGCTCACCGCAGAGAACCCTGCAGGGGAGTATCGCTAGCGATATTCCGCCTCGCCCGTGGACAGGGGGCCTAATGTGTCTGAAGGAAGATGCGGTTTCGGGTCAGAAAGAATTCAATAGAATGGCGATAAAGGAAATCTAGACGATCGCCTTCAATGGGAAGGTCTAGTTCTCTTCCTTGGTCTGCAATGGGCAGAATCCTGCATAACTAGATCATGTCCATCTGACACGTTTCGAAAAGATTAACTGTCGGAGCAGTTTAGCCTTTCCAAAATAGCGGTAAAGTCCGCAACCGCCTGTAACGGAGAGTGTGCCCATTCTGGTTCAGCGACTTGTGTTGGCTGGGCAGAAGGGATGCCAGTAGCTAGTTCTATGGCAACCTGCTCTGATGGAACGCAGTTAGAACAAAATAGTTCAAACTGGCCGCATGTAAATTTAGTATTACAGTGAGAACAAGCATAGTATTTGGCTCCGGCCGACCCCCGTCTGCAGTATTCTGATCTGGTGTCAAACATGGCGCTGAAACAGCACTTGTACAAATTACTGCAATATAGACTACTGCGAGATGCACTGCAGGAGTGGTCATAGCGCAGGCGGCTAAGTGCCCTGGCCTGGAGTTGTGAGATAATGATCCCAAGATTTCTTGCTCTAAGAGTTGGTGCTCCTTTGAGAAACGCTCAGTACTACAGGTCCCAGAAAACCCTTTGCACAGAAAATTTTATGACATCAAGGTTACTTTAGAGGAACCAAGGAATAAAATATGTATACACATAGAGAAGCGTTAAGATTCTCCTCAGGTTGCATGTACCCATGTCCCTCTGAAGAATGTGCCCCCCCTCCCACTGTCTTCACTTAGGACCTAAAGAATGTGCGACATTTCATGCTTATGACACCGGGAGATTACATTACAATGGGGTGAACTTACTTTTGCAATTAGCATTGAATATTCGCGTTGAGCCCCCTTTACTTTTCCTATTTAGAACCTCAAGAATGGTCATGCCAAATTTTATGTTTGTATGACACCAGGAAGTTAGAGAATTAGCGGCGAGTCAGTCAGTCAGGGTTTTCACTATATATATATATATATATATATATATATATATAGAAGCAGACAAAAGCATTCACTGTAGTCAAACTGAGCAGTACTTACCTCTTTCCTCTGCCACCAGGATCCAGTGCTGCACCTATGTCGTGGTTCCAGTATCTGTTGTGACATCAGATGTCACCAGAAGTCAGGTGACCACTGCAGCCAATCAAGAGGTTGCAGCATCACCATTCTCCTGGTATCAGAGCTCACATCCTGATTGGCTGCAGCAGTCACTTGACTTCTGGTGACGTCTGGTGTTACAACAGCGGAAACACGGCAGGGCTGCAGAGCTGGATCCTGGTAGCGGAGATGGGGTAAGTACTGCTCAGTTTATTTTATTACCTCAAGCACAGTTAAGGGATGTGTCCTGTAACCAGCTTACCCTTTTAATGTCTCCAAGACATAATTCACATCTACGTCTTTGGAAGAAATCAAATCGTGCTTTAGATACTGTTAAACACAAAACAGCTGAGTTCATGGGGTTTATGGCCACTGGTCTTACCTCTTTATGCTGCTTTCCTAGGATGTGAGCTTGCCACAATAATTCATTTTTTATCGGAATACTGCACAGAACACAGGATAGCTGGCCAAGGCTGTTATATGTAGTAGAGTCAAGGCCCGCAACACATAACGGTACTGCCGATAGCTTAAGAGTCAAGGCCCGCAACATATAACGGTACTGCCGATAGCTTAAGAGTCAAGGCCCGCAACATATAACGGTACTGCCGATAGCTTAAGAGTCAAGGCCCGCAACACATAACGGTACTGCCGATAGCTTAAGAGTCAAGGCCCGCAACACATAACGGTACTGCCGATAGCTTAAGAGTCAAGGCCCGCAACACATAACGGTACTGCCGATAGCTTAAGAGTCAAGGCCCGCAACACATAACGGTACTGCCGATAGCTTAAGAGTCAAGGCCCGCAACACATAACGGTACTGCCGATAGCTTAAGAGTCAAGGCCCGCAACACATAACGGTACTGCCGATAGCTTAAGAGTCAAGGCCCGCAACACATAACGGTACTGCCGATAGCTTAAGAGTCAAGGCCCGCAACACATAACGGTACTGCCGATAGCTTAAGAGTCAAGGCCCGCAACACATAACGGTACTGCCGATAGCTTAAGAGTCAAGGCCCGCAACACATAACGGTACTGCCGATAGCTTAAGAGTCAAGGCCCGCAACACATAACGGTACTGCCGATAGCTTAAGAGTCAAGGCCCGCAACACATAACGGTACTGCCGATAGCTTAAGAGTCAAGGCCCGCAACACATAACGGTACTGCCGATAGCTTAAGAGTCAAGGCCCGCAACACATAACGGTACTGCCGATAGCTTAAGAGTCAAGGCCCGCAACACATAACGGTACTGCCGATAGCTTAAGAGTCAAGGCCCGCAACATATAACGGTACTGCCGATAGCTTAAGAGTCAAGGCCCGCAACATATAACGGTACTGCCGATAGCTTAAGAGTCAAGGCCCGCAACATATAACGGTACTGCCGATAGCCTAAGAGTCAAGGCCCGCAACATATAACGGTACTGCCGATAGCTTAAGAGTCAAGGCCCGCAACATATAACGGTACTGCCGATAGCTTAAGAGTCAAGGCCCGCAACATATAACGGTACTGCCGATAGCTTAAGAGTCAAGGCCCGCAACATATAACGGTACTGCCGATAGCTTAAGAGTCAAGGCCCGCAACATATAACGGTACTGCCGATAGCTTAAGAGTCAAGGCCCGCAACATATAACGGTACTGCCGATAGCTTAAGAGTCAAGGCCCGCAACATATAACGGTACTGCTGATAGCTTAAGAGTCAAGGCCCGCAGCTTAAGAGTCAAGGCCCGCAACATATAACGGTACTGCTGATAGCTTAAGAGTCAAGGCCCGCAACATATAACGGTACTGCTTATAGCTTAAGAGTCAAGGCCCGTAGCTTAAGAGTCAAGGCCCGCAACATATAACGGTACTGCTGATAGCTTAAGAGTCAAGGCCCGCAACATATAACGGTACTGCTTATAGCTTAAGAGTCAAGGCCCGCAACATATAAGGGTACTGCCGATAGCTTAAGAGTCAAGGCACGCAACATATAAGGGTACTGCCGATAGCTTAAGAGTCAAGGCCCGCAACATATAACGGTACTGCCGATAGCTTAAGAGTCAAGGCCCGCAACATATAACGGTACTGCCGATAGCTTAAGAGTCAAGGCCCGCAACATATAACGGTACTGCCGATAGCTTAAGAGTCAAGGCCCGCAACATATAACGGTACTGCCGATAGCTTAAGAGTCAAGGCCCGCAACATATAACGGTACTGCCGATAGCTTAAGAGTCAAGGCCCGCAACATATAACGGTACTGCCGATAGCTTAAGAGTCAAGGCCCGCAACATATAACGGTACTGCCGATAGCTTAAGAGTCAAGGCCCGCAACATATAACGGTACTGCCGATAGCTTAAGAGTCAAGGCCCGCAACATATAACGGTACTGCCGATAGCTTAAGAGTCAAGGCCCGCAACATATAACGGTACTGCCGATAGCTTAAGAGTCAAGGCCCGCAACATATAACGGTACTGCCGATAGCTTAAGAGTCAAGGCCCGCAACATATAACGGTACTGCCGATAGCTTAAGAGTCAAGGCCCGCAACATATAACGGTACTGCCGATAGCTTAAGAGTCAAGCCCCGCAACATATAACGGTACTGCCGATAGCTTAAGAGTCAAGGCCCGCAGCTTAAGAGTCAAGGCCCGCAACATATAACGGTACTGCTGATAGCTTAAGAGTCAAGGCACGCAACATATTATGGTACTGCTTATAGCTTAGGAGTCAAGGCACGCAACATATAACGGTACTGCTTATAGCTTAAGAGTGAAGGCACGCAACATATTATGGTACTGCTGATAGCTCAAGAGTCAAGGCACGCAACATATAACGGTACTGCCGATAGCTTAAGAGTCAAGGCCCGCAACATATAACGGTACTGCTGATAGCTTAAGAGTCAAGGCCTGCAACATATAACGGTACTGCTGATAGCTTAAGAGTCAAGGCCCGCAACATGTAACGGTACTGCTGATAGCTTAAGAGTCAAGGCCCGCAACATGTAACGGTACTGCTGATAGCTTAAGAGTCAAGGCCCGCAACATGTAACGGTACTGCTGATAGCTTAAGAGTCAAGGCCCGCAACATATAACGGTACTGCTGATAGCTTAAGAGTCAAGGCACGCAACATATAACGGTACTGCTGATAGCTTAAGAGTCAAGGCCCGCAACATATAACGGTACTGCTGATAGCTTAAGAGTCAAGGCCCGCAACATATAACGGTACTGCTGACAGCTTAAGAGTCAAGGCCCGCAACATATAACGGTACTGCTGATAGCTTAAGAGTCAAGGCCCGCAACATGTAACGGTACTGCTGATAGCTTAAGAGTCAAGGCCCGCAACATATAACGGTACTGCTGACAGCTTAAGAGTCAAGGCCCGCAACATATAACGGTACTGCTGACAGCTTAAGAGTCAAGGCACGCAACATATAATGGTACTGCTTATAGCTTAAGAGTCAAGGCCCGCAACATATAACGGTACTGCTGATAGCTTAAGAGTCAAGGCACGCAACATATTATGGTACTGCTGATAGCTTAAGAGTCAAGGCCCGCAACATATAACGGTACTGCTGACAGGTTAAGAGTCAAGGCACGCAACATATAATGGTACTGCTGATAGCTTAAGAGTCAAGGCACACAACATATTATGGTACTGCTGATAGCTTAAGAGTCAAGGCACGCAGGGGCACGAGGCGACACGAGGTAAGCCACTGCACTTGAGACCCACAGATTTAAGAAAAAAATATAAATAAAGAATTACACATTCCAATAATTTTGTTTGTTAACCGCCACAATGGCGCTCACAGGAGGATTCCCCCGCCTACATGGGGGACAGTATATAATAGAAGACAAGAATAAAATGCCCCTTACCATATCCAGTTATTGACAAGTACATTACTTGGATACAAGGGTAAATTTAATGAAGCTAGAACAATCCCTGTCTGGTGTGGAGGTTAACGGACGTTTCAATTAGCGGTAAGTTTAATCATCCTGTATTTCTCACACCTCCACAATGCTGTCGCAGTAAGAGCACTGGCGCTATTGTCCTGCCGAGTTCTCTTAGGCTTGAGGACGCATGCCTCATTCACTGTTCTAGATACCCAGGGTCCAGGTTTGAGAAGTGTGGGCTCCCCAGCCTCGTCTGCTAACAACCTTGTAACAATTGTCTGGTTCCCCTCAAACAAAACAGAGTGCAAGGGGTTTCAGAGCTGTGACTGCTTCTTGTCAAGCACAAATCCAGGGCTGGCTCTGTACTATGTATTAGAGTGCCCGCTTGTTTACGTCCTGGGTGTAAATAGGTGATGGTAGAGATCTCTGTACTGACTCCTGATATATCTATACATACCATGTTTCCCCGAAAATAAGACACCCCCTGAAAATAAGGCACCCCCTGAAATTTGCAGAAGTCCCAAATATAAGGCACCCCCCAATAGTAAGGCATAGTAAAGTGTGCAGGCAAGTCAAGAGGCTTGTCCCCTGCTGCCATCCCCGTTGTCTCCTACCTCCAGATGTATAGGTAGATCTGCAGACAGTCTGCTGTTATCCTGTCCCTGCTGTGCTGTACGAGTGTGCTGTTGTGAGCTCCCCTTGCTGGCTGGAAAAGTCCATACTGTACGTTCTGTTCCTGCTGTACATGTCTGCTGTGATGAGCTCCCCCTGGTGGCCGGCAGCTGCAATACCATCCCTGCTTACAAGTAGTACAGGAATTTATGTCTACAGACAGGTACGTTACTTTACAGCCCTTATTTTTTATGGCTCTGTGTGTGAGTCAGGCAACCTGTGTGATTCTTAAGGCTGGGTTCTCACAGAGCGTATTTCCAGCAGAAATGTCGCGGTTTGGCCACAGCGATAAATAGCGAGATTTCCGCCAGGAAAGCGCTGCTTCAAAACCCACGGCACTCAGCTCGTTTTGAAGCGACCTGGCTGCACGCTTTTCCATTTCTGTGGCCGGTGAATCCGCACCACAACACCGGCTTCTCCCAGCTTTGCCGTGACAGATTTGCTGTCCCATGTGGACGAGATTTCTGAGAAATTTCATCCACAAAGCTGGCCAATTGAGGGATTAGTGGCCACAGACGGATTTGCCGCGGCGAAATAAGACACCCCCTGAAAATAAGACGTAGCGCATATTTGGGAGCAAAAATTAATATAAGACGTCTTATTTTCGAGGAAACAGGGTAGTTATTAGAGCGCCCCTTTTTACAGTCCTGGGTATAAATAGATGATGGCAGAGATCTCTGTACTGACCCCTGATATATCTATACATAGTTATTAGAGCGCCCTCTTGTTACAGTCCTGGGTATAATAGATGATGGGAGAGATCTCTGCACTGACACCTGATATATCTATACATAGTTATTAGAGCGCCCCCTTGTTACAGTCCTGGGTATAAATAGGTGAGGGTAGAGATCTCTGTACTGACTCCTGATATATCTATACATAGTTATTAGAGCGCCCCCTTGTTACAGTCCTGGGTATAATAGATGATGGGAGAGATCTCTGTACTGACCCCTGATCTCTATACAGAGTTATTAGAGCGCCCCCTGGTTACAGTCCCGAGTATAATAGATGATAGGAGAGATCTCTGTACTGACCCCTGTAATATCTATACATAGTTATTGGAGCGCCCCCTTGTTACAGTCCTGGGTATAATAGATGATGGCAGAGATCTCTGTACTGACCCCCGATATATCTATACATAGTTATTAGCGCGCCCCCTTGTTACAGTCCTGGGTATAATAGATGATGGCAGAGATCTCTGTACTTTCCCCTGATATATCAATACATAGTTATTAGCGCGCCCCCTTGTTACAGTCCTGGGTATAATAGATGATGGCAAAGATCTCTGTACTGACCCCTGATATATCTATATATAGTTATTAGAGCGCCCCCTTGTTACAGTCCTTGGCATAATAGATGATGGGAGAGATCTCTGCACTGACACCTGATATATCTATACATAGTTATTAGAGCGCCCCCTTGTTACAGTCCTGGGTATAATAGATGATGGGAGAGATCTCTGTACTGACACCCTGATATATCTATATATAGTTATTAGAGCACCCCCTTGTTACAGTCCTGGGTATAATAGATGATGGGAGAGATCTCTGTACTGACCCCTGATATATTATACATAGCTATTAGAGCGCCCCCTTGTTACAGTCCTGGGTATAATAGATGATGGGAGAGATCTCTGTACTGACCCCTGATATATTATACATAGTTATTAGAGCGCCCCCTTGTTACAGTCCTGGGTATAATAGATGATGGGAGAGATCTCTGTACTGACCCCTGATATATTATACATAGTTATTAGAGCGCCCCCTTGTTACAGTCCTGGGTATAATAGATGATGGGAGAGATCTCTGTACTGACCCCTGATACATTATAAATAGTTATTAGAGCACCCCTTTGTTACTGTCCTGGGTATAATAGATGATGTGAGAAATCTACATGGGGGGGGGGCATCATGCATATCCTGCTACATGGTAGGGTGGGTGGGGCATTATGCACATCCTATTACATGGTGGGGGGGGGGGGGGGGGGCATTATGCAGGTCCTGCTACATGAGGGGGGGGGGGGGGGAGTTCTATATGCAGCCCGCTACACCGGGGGGGGGGGCACATTATACACATCCCACTACAAAAGTGGGAGGCAATATATACATCCCGTTACATGAAGGGGAGGAGGTGTCTCCTCACACATGGCGGGCGCCCCCTAGAGGAGAAGGGGGCGGGTGTCTCCTCACACATGTAGGCGCCCCCTGGAGGCATATTAACATATTCATCAACACTTCTGCCCTAATCAGCCATAACAGCAACCTGATTGTGAATCAGAACCAATTTCCAGCAACCTGATTGGTGATTAGGGCAGAAGGGTTGATGAAGATGTTAATATGCCCCCTGGAGGAAGGGGGACGTGTCTGCTCACGCACGGCGGGCGCCCCCTGGAGGAAGGGGGACGTGTCTGCTCACGCACGGCGGGCGCCCCCTGGAGGAAGGGGGACGTGTCTGCTCACGCACGGCGGGCACCCCCTGGAGGAAGGGGAAGAGTTGTCTCCTCAAGCACGGCGGGCGCACCCTTCCTACTGCTGTCGGCCTAAACGAAGGATATTTGGCGAGCGGCGACTGGATTCTCTTCCTCGCTGCCGTCTCTCTTTGTTTCGCCTTCATTAACTTTCTCAGCTCATCTTGCTGGACTAACTTCTTCCTCCCGGAGGCCGCCATGTTTCTGGTCCTTCCTCACGTGACTTCCTGTTGTCGATAACCCGTAAGCATATTAGCATCTTCTGCTTAGCTTAAGCAGCGCTGCTGATTAGAGCCAACTGATTGGCTCTTCGGCAGCACGTGACTACACAGAGTGCACGCGCATTGCCTTCAGCAGCCGTGCACTACACACTACACTTAAGCAGCACGGGGTGAGGTTTAGGGTTACCTAACCCTATACCTAACCCCGTGCTGCTTAAGTGTAGTGTGTAGTGCACGGCTGCTTAACTGTAGTGTGTAGTGCACGGCTGCTGAAGGCAATCCGCGTGCACGCTGTGTAGTCACGTGGTACCGAAGAGCCAATCAGCTGGCTCTATTCAGCAGCGCAGCTGAACTGCGGCTGAAATCTAAATATGCAACCCGCAACAGAAGGACCTTCGACGTCACGAGGTCAGGTGACACTCTGAAGTCACATGATCTTCTGGGTAGAGGCGCCCGTGCAGCGAAGAAGATCTGGGGTCCACAAGAGGGGGCAATGCTTTGGGGGGGATTCACTGGAGACACAAGTTGTAAATAATATAGTGGCTGTGGAGGCAGACATGCAACACGTAGGTATGGGGGGCGTGGGAGGCACGTGGGGCTGTGGAGGGAGACATGCAATACGTAGGGGGGGGCGTGGGAGGCATGCAACACGTAGGTATGGGGGAGGTGGGAGGCACGTAGGGCTGTGGAGGGAGACATGCAACACGTAGGTATGGGGGACGTGGGAGACACGTAGGGCTGTGGAGGGAGACATGCAACACGTAGGTATGGGGGACGTGGGAGACACGTAGGGCTGTGGAGGCAGACATGCAACACGTAGGTATGGGGGACGTGGGAGGCACGTAGGGCTGTGGAGATAGACATGCAACACGTAGGGGGGGGGGCGTGGGAGGCACGTAGGGCTGTGGAGGAAGACATACAACACGTAGGGGGGGGGCGTGGGAGGCACGTAGGGCTGTGGAGGGAGACATACAACACGTAGGTATGGGGGGCGTGGGAGGCACGTAGGGCTGTGGAGGCAGACATGCAACACGTAGGGGGGGGGCGTGGGAGGCACGTAGGGCTGTGGAGGGAGACATACAACACGTAGGGGGGGGCGTGGGAGGCACATAGGGCTGTGGAGGGAGACATACAACACGTAGGGGGGGCGTGGGAGGCACGTAGAGCTGTGGAGGGAGACATACAACACGTAGGGGGGGGCGTGGGAGGCACGTAGGGCTGTGGAGGGAGACATGCAACACGTAGGTATGAGGGCGTGGGAGGCACGTAGGGCTGTGGAGGGAGACATGCAACACGTAGGTATGGGGGCGTGGGAGGCACGTAGGGCTGTGGAGGGAGACATACAACATGTAGGTATGGGGGCGTGGGAGGCACATAGGGCTGTGGAGGGAGACATGCAACACGTAGGTATGGGGGACGTGGGAGGCACGTAGGGCTGTGGAGGGAGACATGCAACACCTATGTATGGGGGGCGTGGGAGGCACGTAGGGCTGTGGAGGGAGCCATACAACACGTAGGTATGGGGGGCGTGGGAGGCACGTAGGGCTGTGGAGGGAGACATACAACACGTAGGGGGGGGCGTGGTAGGCACATAGGGCTGTGGAGGCAGACATGCAACACGTAGGTATGGGGGACGTGGGAGGCACGTAGGGCTGTGGAGGGAGACATGCAACACGTAGGGGGGGGCGTGGGAGGCACTTAGGGCTGTGGAGGGAGACATGCAACACGTAGGTATGGGGGACGTGGGAGGCACGTAGGGCTGTGGAGGGAGAAATGCAACACGTAGGTATGGGGGACGTGGGAGGCACGTAGGGCTGTGGAGGGAGACATGCAACACGTAGGGGGGGGCGTGGGAGGCACGTAGGGCTGTGGAGGGAGACATACAACACGTAGGAGGGGGGGCGTGGGAGGCACGTAGGGCTGTGGAGGGAGACATACAACACATAGGTATGGGGGGCGTGGGAGGCACGTAGGGCTGTGGAGGCAGACATGCAACACGTAGGTATGGGGGGCGTGGGAGGCACGTAGGGCTGTGGAGGGAGACATACAACACGTAGGGGGGGGGAGGCACATAGGGCTGTGGAGGGAGACATACCACATGTAGGGGGGGCGTGGGAGGCACGTAGAACTGTGGAGGGAGACATACAACACGTAGGGGGGGCGTGGGAGGCACGTAGGGCTGTGGAGGGAGACATGCAACACGTAGGTATGAGGGCGTGGGAGGCACGTAGGGCTGTGGAGGGAGACATATAACACGTAGGTATGGGGGGGCGTGGGAGGTACGTAGGGCTGTGGAGGGAGACCTGCAACACGTAGGTATGGGGGGCGTGGGAGGCACGTAGGGCTGTGGAGGGAGACATACAACACGTAGGTATGGGGGGCGTGGGAGGCACGTAGGGCTGTGGAGGGAGACCTGCAACACGTAGGTATGGGGGACGTGGGAGGCACGTAGGGCTGTGGAGGGAGACATGCAACACGTATGTATGGGGGGCGTGGGAGGCACGTAGGGCTGTGGAGGGAGACATGCAACACGTAGGTATGGGGGGGCATGGGAGGAACGTAGGGCTGTGGAGGGAGACATACAACACGTAGGGGGGGCGTGGGAGGCACGTAGGGCTGTGGTGGGAGACATGCAACACGTAGGTATGGGGGGGCGTGGGAGGCACGTAGGGCTGTGCAGGGAGACATGCAACACGTAGGGCTGTGGAGGGAGACATGCAACACGTAGGTATGGGGGGGCGTGGGAGGCACATAGGGCTGTGGAGGGAGACATGCAACACGTAGGGGGGCGTGGGAGGCACGTAGGGCTGTGGAGGGAGACATGCAACACGTAGGTATGGGGGACGTGGGAGGCACGTAGGGCTGTGGAGGGAGAAATGCAACACGTAGGTATGGGGGACGTGGGAGGCACGTAGGGCTGTGGAGGGAGACATGCAACACGTAGGGGGGGGCGTGGGAGGCACGTAGGGCTGTGGAGGGAGACATACAACACGTAGGAGGGGGGGCGTGGGAGGCACGTAGGGCTGTGGAGGGAGACATACAACACGTAGGTATGGGGGGCGTGGGAGGCACGTAGGGCTGTGGAGGCAGACATGCAACACGTAGGGGGGGGCGTGGGAGGCACGTAGGGCTGTGGAGGGAGACATACAACACGTAGGGGGGGGAGGCACATAGGGCTGTGGAGGGAGACATACCACATGTAGGGGGGGGGGTGGGAGGCACGTAGAGCTGTGGAGGGAGACATACAACACGTAGGGGGGGGGCGTGGGAGGCACGTAGGGCTGTGGAGGGAGACATGCAACACGTAGGTATGAGGGCGTGGGAGGCACGTAGGGCTGTGGAGGGAGACATATAACACGTAGGTATGGGGGGGCGTGGGAGGTACGTAGGGCTGTGAAGGGAGACATGCAACACGTAGGTATGGGGGGCGTGGGAGGCACGTAGGGCTGTGGAGGGAGACCTGCAACACGTAGGTATGGGGGACGTGGGAGGCACGTAGGGCTGTGGAGGGAGACATGCAACACGTATGTATGGGGGGCGTGGGAGGCACGTAGGGCTGTGGAGGGAGACATGCAACACGTAGGTATGGGGGGGCGTGGGAGGCACGTAGGGCTGTGGAGGGAGACATACAACACGTAGGGGGGGGGCGTGGTAGGCACATAGGGCTGTGGAGGCAGACATGCAACACGTAGGTATGGGGGGGCGTGGGAGGCACGTAGGGCTGTGCTGGGAGACATGCAACACGTAGGGCTGTGGAGGGAGACATGCAACACGTAGGTATGGGGGGGCGTGGGAGGCACATAGGGCTGTGGAGGGAGACATGCAACACGTAGGGGGGCGTGGGAGGCACGTAGGGCTGTGGAGGGAGACATGCAACACGTAGGTATGGGGGGCGTGGGAGGCACGTAGGGCTGTGGAGAGAGACATACAACACGTAGGTATGGGGGGGGCGTGGGAGGCACGTAGGGCTGTGGAGGGAGACATGCAACACGTAGGTATGGGGGACGTGGGAGGCACGTAGGGCTGTGGAGGGAGACATGCAACACGTAGAGGGGGGGGCGTGGGAGGCACGTAGGGCTGTGGAGGGAGACATGCAACACGTAGGTATGGGGGGCGTGGGAGACACGTAGGGCTGTGGAGGGAGACATGCAACACGTAGGTATGGGGGGCGTGGGAGGCACGTAGGGCTGTGGAGGGAGACATGCAACACGTAGGTATGGGGGGCGTGGGAGGCACGTAGGGCTGTGGAGGGAGACATGCAACACGTAGGTATGGGGGGCGTGGGAGGCACGTAGGGCTGTGGAGGGAGACATGCAACACGTAGGTATGGGGGACGTGGGAGGCACGTAGGGCTGTGGAGGGAGACATGCAACACGTAGGGGGGGGGGGGCGTGGGAGGCACATAGGGCTGTGGAGGGAGACATGCAACACATAGGTATGGGGGGCGTGGGAGGCACGTAGGGCTGTGGAAGGAGCCATACAACACGTAGGTATGGGGGGGGAGGCACATAGGGCTGTGGAGGGAGACATGCAACACCTAGGTATGGGGGGCGTGGGAGGCACGTAGGGCTGTGGAGGGAGCCATACAACACGTAGGTATGGGGGGGTGGGTGGGAGGCACGTAGGGCTGTGGAAGGAGCCATACAACACGTAGGTATGGGGGGGGGAGGCACATAGGGCTGTGGAGGGAGACATGCAACACCTAGGTATGGGGGGCGTGGGAGGCACGTAGGGCTGTGGAGGGAGCCATACAACACGTAGGTATGGGGGGGTGGGGGGGAGGCACGTAGGGCTGTGGTGGGAGACATGCAACACGTGAAGGGGGTGTGAGTGAGAGCTGCCCCTGATTGGCTCAGGCTGAGCCAATCAGGGGGCAGGTCTGACTCACACCCCCTTCACACCCACTGCAGGCCGGCCGCGCTGAACCCCGGCTGCCGGGACAAGGTAAGTATATATATTTTTTTTATTTTAACACATTTCTGGATGAATTGCAGGGAAGGGCTTATATATTTAAGCCCTTCCCGACAATTCATCCCACACTCGCTCGCAGCGCATTGCTTTCAATGGAGCCGGCTGTATTGCCGGCTCCATTGAATGCAATGCGCTGGATAGCTCCAGCCCGTTTCTAATGAAACGAGGCTAGGAGCAGATTTTCGGGCATCGGTCACGCGATTTGCGGATGCGCATCAGTCATGCGATCCGCAAATCGCGCGAAAAAACGCCCGTCTGACTAAGGCCTCAAAGTGATCAAGAAAGCTGTATGTACCCCACAATGGTACCAATAAAAACTACAGCTCGTCTCACAAAAAATAAGCCCTCAGAGAGCTCCGTAGATAGAAAGCTAAAAAAGTTACCGGACTTTGAATGCAGCAATTTTGGATAAAAAAGGGGTTTTTATTGCAGAAAAGTGGAAAAACCTAAAAAAAAATAAGAATTTTGGTATCGTTGTAATCGTACCGACCCGCAGAAAAACGATAGTTTCATTTATGCTGCATGATTAACGCTGTAAAAAAAAAATCTATTGCAGAATTGATGTGTTTTCTCTCACTGTTATCATTTAAAAAAGTACGGTAATAAAAGTTTTGCAATATAGTCTATGTACGCAAGAATGGCAGCATCAAAAACTACAGTTCGCCACGCAAAAAACAAGCCCTTATACGGCTGCATCGAGAAACCAAGTAATCTTGTAGATATATCTTTTTATATATATATATATATATATATATATATATACATATATATATATTATATTAATTTGCACTTTTTTTTTTTACCAGAGAGTAGAGAAATAAATACTTAAATAGTCTATTGATAAAGATGTGAAAGTTTTATGGTCTCTGAATTAGTGTTAGTAGGTCTCTAGGCCAGAGTGTTATCTGTGCTATAGATTTCTTATACTTCCCAGTAATGCAAGAACCCTCTGTTGTAGATGTCAAAAGTTGTTATAAGTTTTTACTCCTAAATTCTTCTATATCTTTGTGATTTGAAAGTGCCTTTTAATATGGTGACTTTCTTGTGTTCTATGCTTTTCCATGACTAGAAAAATGCTTCGCCACAGTAATGGGACCAAGTAATGGAAATGAGGGTCGAGCTGGGGTGGAGTTAGTACAGTTAGAACTGACAGAATAGCTAATAGTACTATTAGTAGCGCAATAAATATAAAGAACAACTACAACCGTATAAATTGTATGGCAACGAATGCAAGAAGTCTGATTGGTAAAGTGGGCAAGCTTGAAGTGAGAATAAGTGATGAAAATTACGATATAGTAGGAATAATGGAAACATGGCTTGATGATAAGTGTGATTGGGTGGTCAATTTACAGGGTTACAATCTCTTCAGAAGAGACCGTGGAAACCAGAAAGGAGGAGGAATATGTCTCTAGGTTAAATCATACTTGATGCCGAAACTATGAAAAGATATAGGTGTAGGAGATGAACACGTAGAATCGCCTACAATTTACGGCTATAGGTACTAAGGAAGATGCAAAGAAACTCCATCATACCCTACACAAGGATGACCGTCTGAAAACCATATTCCTGGACCCTCCCCTCTGTGTTACAGGCAACCTCCAAATTTGAGGAACTGTATAATCGGGAGTGCATTGTCCTCTGACACACAAAAAGGAATTTATCCTTGTAAGGTAAAGAGCTGCAAGACTTGCTGACATATACTCAAATATAAATGAGTGTGGCAGCATAAACTGGTGCGAATAGTTGTTAATGGCAAAAAATCAATACTTTATTATTCCATGGAGCAAATATCAGGCAACGTTTCGGCCAATAATTGGCCTTTATCAAGCCACTTCTCCTGCGTGATCATGCAGGGAGTCCATGCATGATCACGCAGGAAAAGTGGCTTGATAAAGGCCAATTATTGGCCGAAACGTTGCCTGATATTTGCTCCATGGAATAATAAAGTATTGATTTTTTTGCAATTAACAACTATTCGCACCAGTATATGCTGCCACACTCATTTATATTTGATAATATAGAGGTTGACAGTTCACAACCTGTTCGTGGCTGTTGCATTTTTTGAACTGAACATGGTTCCTCCCTTGCGGGAGTTTCATTGCCATATTTTGAGTGCTGCGGACCTACATATTTGTGCGTATTTGCTCACATATACCGACTGTGGACAAGATATGAATCCCCAACACAAAGCAGGACTATAAGATCCTGGAGACATTCATATGTTTCACTTCCAATGTTGTGTACCTGATCCTCTGCAGTAAATGTCCTGTTGGGGGAATTTATATTGGGGAAACAGGACAAAAACTTACAGCCAGGATGAGATCTCATCGCCACTCAATTACAGAGGGAAAGTCTGAACTACCTGTGGCAAAACATTTTTGTGGTTAGGGACACAGCATGGAGCAGATGAGAGTTATTATACTGAGGGGCAATTTCAAGTTGCAGCATCACAGAAGAATTTGGGAGTACAAATTTATGGTCATGTTTGATACCCTCAAGAATGGATTGAACCTTAGCCCGGGATTCTTGCATAAGTGGAAAATATGAAAGGTCTGAAGGAGGTGAAGAGGGACGTCCTCCTCAGAATTTTTCTTTGCTTTAAAACTCCATAAAAATTCAGAACTTGACTTGTAATAACGTTTGCCATCCAGTAGGTGGTGCTGCATCTCCATCCATGTGCAGGTTGAAGGAAAGATTAGACACATCATAAAACTGTCCTGAGCTCAGTGGACTGATTTACGATATAAGTATCTACTCTGTTATTTTAAGTTTTGAGTGCAAAACTGTCTCAAATTTCTGTGTGTTTATTTAGATCAACAGGAATGTGTCCCCCTCCCCTCTGCATCTGTATGTTATAATTATGTGCGATCCTAACTAGTTTCATTCAATAGCCTGACGAAGGGGGTTGTATCTACATAAGCTTGCTTGCTGTAACATCATGCATTTTTGTTAGCCATTAAAAGGTATCATATCTAGAAGATTACTTGGTTTCTCTCACTAAGAACAATCACACTCTTGCCCATGTGTATAACCTTACATTTATCAACATTGAACTTCATTTGCCATTTTTCTACCCAAGCCCCCAGCTTATCTAGGCCCATGTGTACATTGTCCTCCGTTGTATTAATTGTCTTGTATTATCTGCAAATATTGATATTTTACTGTGCAGTCCCTCTATCAGGTCATTGATAAATATATTGAACAGGATGGGGCCTAATATTGAACACTTCCTCGCTAGCAACGGTGACCAAATCAGAGTACAAACCATTTATTACCACCCTCTGCTTTCTATCCCTGAGCCACTTCTTTAACCAGATACACGTTTTCACCCAATCCGAGCTGTCCCACTTAATATATCAGTCTATTGTGCGGCACGGTGTCAAATGCTTTGGAGAAATCTATATATACGAGATCAATAGACTCTCCCAGGTCCAGCCTAGAACTTACTTCATTGTAGAAGCTGATCAAATTGGTCTGACATGATCAACCCCTCATGAACCCATGGTGATGAGGGGTTATACTGTTATTTTCCTTGAGGTATTCTCAGATGGCATCTCTTATAAACCCCTCAAATATTTCTCCAGTTATTGAAGTGAGAATTACCGGCCTGTAGTTACCAGGCTCCCTTCTTGACCCCTTTTTGTATATTGGAACCACATTGGCAATACGCCAATCCAGTGGTACAACCTTGATCTCAATAGTGTCCATAAATATAAAGAAATAGCGGTCTAGCTATGATGTCATTTAGTTCCCTTAAAATCTTTGGCTTTATTCCATCTGGGACCAGCGATTTTCTCGATTTTTTTTTTTTTCATTTCTTTGTGTTTCGTGAATACACTTGAAAAGAAACTATTTAATAAATTTGCCTCCCCCCCCCCCCCTCCCCATCGTCTTGTATGGTTTCTCCATTATTTGTTAAAGGGCCAGTAATTTCAGTGCAAATCCTTTTACTGTTTATATAATTGAAGAATAGTTTAGGGTTATTTTTGCTTTCTTTGGCAATCAATCTTGCTGCCTCCTCCCTAGCAATTTTGATCTTTTCTTTACATATTTTGTGTAATCACCAAAGAGAGCAAAAATAATACTAAACTATTCAACTATATAAACAGTAAAAAGATTTGCACTGAGAGCATTGGACCTCTTACAAATAATGCAGGAGAAACCATAGATATCGATGGGGGGAAGGCAAATCCAGTATAATAGTTTTTTTTTAAAGGAGATGTCCCGCGCCGAAACGGGTTTTTTTTTTTTTTTAACCCCCCCCCCCGTTCGGCGCGAGACAACCCCGATGCAGGGGTTAAAAAAACCACCCGCACAGCGCTTACCTGAATCCCGGCGGTCCGGCGTCTTCATACTCACCTGCTGAAGATGGCCGCCGGGATCTTCTACCTTCGTGGACCGCAGCTCTTCTGTGCGGTCCACTGCCGATTCCAGCCTCCTGATTGGCTGGAATCGGCACGTGACGGGGCGGAGCTACACGGAGCCGCTCTCTGGCACGAGCGGCTCCATAGAAGACTGCTGAAGACCCGGACTGCGCAAGCGCGGCTAATTTGGCCATCGGAGGCCAAAAATTAGTCGGCTCCATGGAGACGAGGACGCTAGCAACGGAGCAGGTAAGTATAAAACTTTTTATAACTTCTGTATGGCTCATAATTAATGCACAATGTACATTACAAAGTGCATTAATATGGCCATACAGAAGTGTATAGACCCACTTGCTGCCTCGGGACATCTCCTTTAAGTGTATTCACGAATGAAAATGCAATGCCACACGAGATGCAGGGGAATAAAACAACCCCCCAGCTAAATATTGCCAGCCTAACACAGGAAGGGCAGAGCCAGTTAAAGAGGATCAAAATTGATAAATCGCCAGACCCGGATGAAATGCACCCAAGGGTTCTAAGGAAACTAAGTGACATGATAGCTAGATCGCCATTTCTTATATTTATAGACACTATTGAGATCGGGGTTGTACCACTGGATTGGTGCATTGCCAGTGCAGTTCCAATATACAAAAAGGGGTCTAAAAGAGAGCCTGGTAACTACAAGCAGGTAAGTCTCACTTCAATAATTGAAAAAATATTCGAGGGGTTTCTGAGTGACGCCATCCTAGAATACCTCAAGGAAAACAATGGCATAACTCCTCATCAGCATGAGTTCATGAGAGGTCAATCATGTCAGAACAATTTGATCAGCTTCTACGATGAAGTAAGTTCTAGGCTGGACCTGGGAGAGTTTATTGATCTCGTATATCTTGATTTCTCTAAAGCATTTGACACCTTGGGTTTATATGTAAAATAAGACAGCTCAGTCTGGGCTAAAACGAGTGTATCTGGGTAAGAAACTGGCTCAGGGATAGAAAGCAGAGGGTGGTAATAAATGGTTCATACTCTGATTGGGCCCCATTCTGTTCAATATATTTATCAATGACCTTATAGAGGGACTGCACAGTTAAATATCAATATTTACAGACGATACAAAATTATACAAGATAATTAATACAAAGAAGGACAATGTGTGGCTACAAAAGGACCTAGATAAACTGGGGGCTTGGGTAGAAAAATGTCAAATGAAGTTCAATATTGATAAATGTAAGGCTATGCTAGGGAAAAGTGAGATGGAAAAAGACCTGGGGTTACTAGTTGACTGTAAACTTAAAGGGGTTGTCTCGAGGAAGCAGTGAATTTTTTTTTTTGCCCAGTCCCCCTAATTAAGCATACATTACTAAGCCCCCCTGTAAATGACTTTTCTAGCTGGTTTGTACTTACAGTTCCAGCGTTTCAGCAACTTATAAAAATTTTCCCAAGATGGCCGCCGGCTTTTTTCCCGTCGCTTGCTGTAGCCCGACATGCGCGCTCCCGAGACGCTACCAGCTGTGTCTCCCTGACAACCAGACGCCCCGCAGCCACCGACCGGACCCCTGGATTGAACGCGGCCGACCACGGCACACAGTCACCCACCGCCAGGCAGCAGGTAACCGGCGCTAGACCCCTGACAACAGACGAAGGCCCCCCCGGCCCAGCGGCAGACCCCCCCCCCCCGGCCCAGCGGCAGACCCCCTAGCCCAGCGGCAGACCCCCCCCCCCCCCCGGCCCAGCGGCAGACCCCCGGCCCAGCGGCAGCCCCCCCGGCCCATCACTTACCTGGGCGGCAGGACGGCGGGACAGCTGGGCGGCTTCTCGGGACAGCTGGGCAGCTCAAGTTTCTGCACCTTCCTCTAAGAGAGGATGGTACAGAATGGCCGCTCCAGCGCGCTCCCGAGAAGTGACAGCTCGTCTGCGCATGCGCAGAAGAGCTGTAGCGGCTAGCAGGCTGAAGCGGCTCGTGCTGAGAGCAGAAGACCGGACTGCGCAAGCGCGTCTAAAAAAGCAAGCCGCCAGCGAATTTAGATGGAACCATGGAGACGAGGACGCTAGCAACGGAGCAGGTGAGTGAATAACTTCTGTATGGCTCATATTTAATGCACGATGTATATTACAAAGTGCATTAATATGGCCATACAGAAGTGTATAACCCCACTTGATTTCGCGAGACAACCCCTTTAACTGGAGCAACCAATGCCAATCAGCTGCTTCCAAAGCAAATAAAGTATTGGGGTGCATTAAAAGAGGTATAGGGGCAAAGGACGAGAACTTTATTCTTCCACTATATAAGGCACTTGTCAGGCCCCACATGAAATACTGTACAGTTTTGTACACCAGTGCTCAGGAAAGATGTTGCACTGCTCGGGGGGGGGGGGGGGGAGGGGGTTAAAGAAGGGCAACTAAATTAATAAACGGAATAGGAGGGCTGGAAGACACAGAGAGGCTATCAAAGTTGGGATTATTTACATTAGCAGACAATACTGATCTGGAACCTAATTTCTCCAGCAGGTTCTGGGGTATTCTGTAGCTTCCTCCTAACTGCACAATTCTGCTATACTGATGTAAGAACTCAAACTGAAACACGTGTACAGTTTTAAGCTTACAAAGAGTTCTGGTGATGAAAAAAATCCCAGCACTTTTTTTTATTGAAACACATAATACCTGACCTTTATGGGCGTATAACATATTACATCAATAACATATTGTATTTTCATTCGTTGAGCCATATAAACACCCTCCCCACGCTTCTCTCAAGTCCAGTGTACAAGTCAACCTTTGTCTCCTCAACATGTGGTCAGGTAAAAATCAGCTTCTTTGTCTCAGAAGTTGAGGGTGGGAGAGGGCTGGGGAAACACCAAAGATAAATATACCTTTAGTCTTTACTACATACCAATGTAATTTAACTCTGGGGCTGCAGAGGAGCTTTATATTAGGCTAATGTTATAGAACACATCTTTCACCATGCCATTGTCCAGCAATTACCATAATGAAATTATGCGGCCATTAGCCTCTACAGAGTTAAATCACTACAGCTCCATAATACATCTAGTTTATACAGATCAATAGACATTTTACGCTAATTAATCATCATGTCTACTACAATACAACGATCTCTCCCATGATCTGTTTATACCCAGGACTGCGACGGTAACAAGAGGAGAGGGCATCCGCTATAGCTAGAAGAAAGCAGGTTTCATCAACAACATAGAAGGGGGTTCTTTACTGAGGGCGTGGTGATGTCAAAATCCATAGAGGAGTTTAAGAGGGGACTAGATGACTTTCTATAGTGCTATGATATTACGGGATATAGACATTAGGTTAAACCGCAGGGTCGTTGATCTCAAATATCAATCCAAGGATTACTTTGGTTGCCACTATGGTGTCAGGAAGGAATTGTTTCCTCCGTAGGAGCTAATTGGCTCACTGGGCTTTTTTTTGCCTTCCTCTGGACCAACAAGGGGGAGTTAACACAGGCTGCACTAGATTGACCTTGTCTTCATTCATCTATGTTACAGGTAATTCTGTCTTTCTTTCTTTAATTGTGTGGCGGTGAAACCTAATTCCCGCTTTCCATTTTGGCCTATTTCTCCAACATAAAGGCCCCCAACAGGACATTTGCTGCACAAGATCAGGTATACAACATCAGACATGAAACATGTGAATGTCCCAAGGATCTTATAGTTCTGCTATGTGTTGGGGATTTGTATCCTGTCTGTGGTCTGTACATGTCAGCACACCTGCTGGGTGTGTCAGGAAGCAACATAAAAGTAGATCCTGTCACACTCTGGAGAGAGAAGTTGCCTGGAAGAGGCGGTGAAGGAGCCGCGTCAGGAACTAGAAGCCTGAGGTCTGGCACAGATCAGTGAGCGGAAGAGAGAGCTCAGTGGAGCTAGGAGGGCTGCTAGTCTGAGGTCCAGTTTGGACCAGGAAAGGCCTTGAGTCAGACAGGGAGGACAACCCTTGACTCACACCTAGGTGGGGTGCTTATGGACATTATAAGGCCTTGAGTTTGACAGGGAAGGATGATCCTAAGCTCACACCCAGGTGGGATGCTTGTGTGGACATTGTTTGCTATTATGTTTAAAACACTGATGCTGTGTGCAGTGTGCCTACAACAGTGTGAAGTAGCATATGATATGCTGGACTGTATTTGTATGCTGAATATCTTTGCTGTGCTAATGTGAAATAAATGCTGGCAGGCGCCAGTTGTAAAGAGAATCCACATCTGTTGAGTGTTACCTTCACTGGAGGTGTGCCATTTCCGGTCTAAGAGGTCGGTGATCTGCAGGCGAGTGACCCCCAAGCTTGCCACAATAAATATATGCACGTGTCTTCGGAAACATATGCTTGAGGCAGAACCCTGAGTAGGTTTGAAAGTTCGCTATAACATTTTTTTTTTTGTTAGCCATTAAAAGTTATGATATCTACAAGATTCCTTGGTTTATCTTGCTGAGAACAATCACATTTCGCTCTACTGGCTAACACGGTACCAAACTTTTTTTCTTGTTGCAAGATTACATGCTTCTCCCTTTTTCACTTCTTGTGGGGAAATTCAAAATTCCTTCAGAGGACTTATTTAAGTACCTACAAATCCACTCTCTCCTGGGGTTCTCTATGCTTCAGAGGGGGGTGTTCCCTTACAAACTAAACAAAATGCTTAACAACTATACCCCTGCCTCTCATTCCCTTGTTAGAGTGTTTTGTGATGCCCCCTTTGGAGATATGGGACACATGAAAAGAGCCCATCTTCTGAACTAGGGGAGGGATCTCTGAGAACAGTTCTCTGCTGCCCAGTGGTTGTCTTCTTTTTAATGTGCTAATAGATTGTCAAAAAATTCCAATTTACTAGAGGTACATTTGAAGTTACTCACTAACTCAAGTGATCAGTGGTGGATAGCAAGTGGGCATGCAGGTATGCTCTACCACATATTTTGGGGCTGTCCGATGCCGTCTGCCTTCTAGAGTGAGGTTTTCTTCCTCCTAAGGAGGATCGCAGAAACAAATATTCCAAAGACCCCCTAAACTAACTATCCTACTATTGGAGAGTAATTTTGTACCTTGTCGAATGAGGGGACTAGCGTGGTATATTCTCCTCTCCATAAAGCTTTTACTGTTTAGGAGCTGGAAATCCCCTAGGACTTCCTCCATTGAGGAGCTAATCCAGATGAAATAATTTATGACCTTAAAAATGACTGCTTAGACAAGTGTTTGTTCAAATGGAACCATTGGATACATTATTATCCCAATTGGATGCCTTTTTCCTTTGCTATGTTCACTTTCTCTCTCTTCAATTAACCCCTGAAGGACCAGGCTGTTTTGTATCTTAAGGACCAGACACTTTTTAGGGATTTTACCCATGTGGTAGTTGTACTGCGCTATCAAAATTATTTTTGCTGCATTTTTTTCCATGACATATAGGGCTTTTTAAAAAATATCTTTTTCAATGACTTTTTTATCCATTTTATAGTTTTATTGGGGATAAAAAGCTAAAAAATGTTTTTCTTTTTAACATTTATAGTTATTTTTTTAAGTAGTATATTTACTCTAAAATAAAGTATGGGAATTGATTGCTCATTTTGTTTTGGACGTTTTGATATATAATATGTATGGTTTTGGATTACAGGGCGCATACGGCGATAGTTTTGGTTGGCGTCGGCCTTGGTTTTTTTTAATGTGTGTGTGTGTGTGTGTGTGTATATGGATGATATATATATATATATATATCTATAGATATATAGATATATATATATATATAATTTTTTTTTTTTAATTCTGTAATTTTTTAAACTTATTTATGTAATTATTTCTTTTACCATCTATGTCCCCCATGACGTCATATAAGACCTTTGAGGGACATTTATAAGTTTTTGGGTTTTTTTTATTTGGCACTTTTCCACTGTAGCTGGAGCATTCATAGGAGCTCTGTTACATGGAAAAACATCCCCTGTAGTGACAATAGTCACTAGTAGAGCTGATCAGTGTCCGCAAGGAACCTGCAGTTCTGTTGTGCCAGGGTATTCCGGCGGTCACGTGATCACCGGCTAAGGTAGTGGAAGAAACACTTCCGCCTTCACTTCTTAGTATATGGCATGCAGGTAAAGGCTAAAGGACAGAAGTGTTTAAAAAAAGGCTTCTCCCTTCTGCTCCAGGTTCTCAGCTGTGACTAACAGCTGACAGCCTGGCCTGCTTTTGCTTGATTGTAGAAGCAGGGGCTGTAATCCCCCTGCCATATTTTTATTATCAGCTAGGAATAAAGCCCAGGACCAAGCGCCATAAATCCTTAATTGGTTAATGAATGTTCAAGGAGAACACACCAAAAGGGGTGTGGGGACACCTAAAAGCTAAGTAAGGAGACTTGTATGGCAATACTCCTCTGAGAAATTTATGCAAATAAGAATTATGGAAAAATACCTCTACAGCACCATCTATCTATTGGATGGCAGTATTCATTCAATTCAAAGTGATCTTATAATAAGTCATTAATGATTGGGAATATTAAATCAAGCCAGAAACCATGCACTGACAGACTGTTTTGGGGTGCTCGCCCCTCATCAGTCTGCAGTAGGATTCTGGCTTAGTCTGTGAAGGGCCTATGATGTGGGTCAGAAGCGGTGTCGTGTCTCCAAAAAGGGTGTGGAGACACCTAGGGGGTGAGTGGATCAGGGGATGGTATAGTCTTTCCCCAAGGAGAACACACAGAAGGGGTGTGGGGACACCTAAAAGCTAAGTAAGGAGACTTATAAGGCAATGCTCCTTTGGGAAACGTATGCCAATAAGAAAGATGGGGTGTCCCCACACCCCTTCTGGGTGCTTTACTTGATGACTTATTATAAGGTCACTTTTACTTGAAGGAATGCTGCTATCAAATAGATAGCACTGTAGAGGTATTTTTCCATCTTTCTTATTTGCACACAGACACACACATACATATATGTGTGTGTGTATATATATATATATATATTTATATATATATATATATATATATATATATATATATATGATTAAATACAAAAACTCCTTATTCATCCTACTATTTGCTGGCAAAATACATTTCTAAAACAGAGTCCATATATAGTCAGTTATCTTCCCCTAAGAAGACATTTGTATAAGCGAAGGTCAATTTCAGCTTCTCTTCTTCAGGCCTTGTAATCTTCTAAACAAAATAACTGAGTATGTGTGAAGTAAGTCAGAAAATAGAAGGCAAATAAGATGCAATTCTAATTGCCAAAGGCAAAAAATACCTATAGGTAATATCCCCTAAAATATTATCTAAATACTTTACTATTCAAAAAGACAACATTGAATAATATTTAAAATAAAGGGGCAAATGGTGGAAGCAAATAAAATGTGACCAGTAGTCATCAGTTAGTATCATGTGTGTAATTGTGCATATACACACTAACACATAGGCCTGGATGGCCAACCTCCAAAAGTATATGTAGAGATTAATAAATCAGCACCACCAAAACCCTATTACAATCTAATCAATATCCACCCCGTCATGTTTCACCTTGCGGCATCCACAGGGCGAACAACAACCAGGGCAATAGTGAGTGAAACAAGATGGTGTTCAATAGACACTATGAAGAACTAGAGAAAGAGGTGGATAAGCACAACTTTCCAGAAAGGATAATGGGACAATAGGATGTACTATCCAACTTCTCTTATTAAGTACTAGCTGATATACCTGGCTTCGGCCGAGTTAATTTGATACAGGTATTTACATGTTGTTCGCATGGAAAATTTTATGAAGTCAAGGTTACTTTAGAGAAACCGAGGCATAAAATATGTATACACATAGAAGAACATTACATTCTCCTCAGGCTGCATATACTGATGTCCCTCTGAAGAATGTGCCACCCCTCCCATTCTCATTTAGGACCTAAAGAATGCTCATGCCAAATTTCACGCTTGTACGACACCGGGAAGTTATATTACATAGGGGTGAACTTACTTTGCAATTACCATTGAATAATCGAGTTGCAACCTCTTTGCTTTTCGTATTTAGGAACTAAAGAATGCTCATGCCAAATTTCATGTTTGCACAACACCGGGAAGTTAAATTACAAAGGGGTGCACTTTTGCAATTAGTATTGCATAATCGAGTTGTGATCCCCTTTACTCTTCCTAATTCGGAACTAAAGAATGCTAGTAGCAAATTTCATGTTCATACGACATCGGGAAGTTAGAGATTTAGATTAGGTACATTACATAGGGGTGCTAATACTTTTGCAATTATCACTGAATAATCAAGTTGTGACTCCTTTACTTTTTCTATTTAGGACCTAAAGAATGGTCATGCTAAATTTCCTATTTGCACAACACCAGGAAGTTAGAGAATTAGATTAGGTAATTTACATAGAGGTGCAAATACTTTTGCACTTTGCATTGAATTTTCGAGTTGTGACCCCTTAGTTTTCCTATTTAAGACCTAAAGAATTGTTGTGGCAAATTTCATGTTTGCTCAACACTGGAAAGTTACATTACATAGGGGTGTCTATACTTTTGCACTTTGCAATGAATAATCAAGTTGTGACCCCTTTACTTTTCCTATTTAGGACCTAAAGAATGGTTGTGCCAAATTTCATGTTTGTACAATACCGGGAAGTTAGAGAATTAGTGGCGAGTTAATCAGTGAGAGCTTTCATCTTTACCTTTAGATAGATATTAAAAAAAACAGCATAGGTTATGTGTTTTGGAGAGAACTTCTTCAGATAAGCTTGGTATCAGTGATAGAGCTGGAGACAGCAGAAGTGGCTTGGTGGATTCCCCTTATTGGCTGCACCTTCACGGTATTGCTCTCTAGACATTCATCTGGGACCAAAGCCTGTGATGTTATCGGGTTTGCTCCACTCCTCTCCCTTTCCAAAACAGACACTATGGTTTCTCTTACTTTGTCAGAACTGCACATGAGCAATATAGTGTAGTGCGGCCACTCCTGTCCTCTATCATGCATTGCTCACAGCCAGAAGAATAAGGCTGATCCCTCTGCACTGTGACAGCCCTTCAGATATTCGTAGACCGCTATTAAGTCTCCTCTCAGCCTTCTTTTTTGCAAGCTAAACATTCGCAGATCCTTTAACCGTTCTTCATAGGACATGATTTGCAGACCGCTCACCATCTTGGTAAATCTTCTCTGAACTTGCTCCAGTTTGTCTATGTCTTTTTTTAAAGTGGGGTGCCCAGAACTGGATACAGTAATCCAGATGAGGTCTGACTAAGGAAAAGTAGAGGGGGATAATTACCTCACATGATCTAGACTCTATGCTTCTCTTAATACATCTCAGAATTGTGTTTGCCTTTTTGGCTGCTGCATCACATTGTTGACTCATGTTCAGTCTAAAATCTATTAGTATACCCTGATCTTTTTCAGAAGTGCTGCTGCTTAGCCCAATTCCTCCCATTCTGTATATGCTTTCTTCATTTTTCTTGCCCAGATGCAGGACTTTGCATTTTTCCTTGTTAAATACTATTCTGTTAGTCGCTGCCCACTGTGCAAGCTTTTCTAGATCTTTTTGAATTCTCATTCTCTCTCTCTCCCTCTCCCCTAGTGTTAGCTATCCCTCCTAGCTTTGTGTCATCAGCAAATCTGATCAGTTTCCCATCAATTCCCTCCTCCAGATCATCTATAAAAATATTGAACAACACTGGGCCTCAGACGGAGCCTTGTGGTACCCCACTTGATACATTCTTCCACTTGGATGTGCAGCCATTTATGACCACTCTTTGACTACGATCACTCAGCCAGTTGTGAATCCACCTAACAGTTGCCTTGTCAATCCCATATTTGGTCATTTTTTCAATAAGTATAGTATGAGATACTTTGTGAAATGCTTTACTAAGGTCAAGAAAAACTATATCCACCACATTTCCCTGATCAACCCAGTGGGTGATACTACCATAGAAGGAAATTTGATTAGTCTGGCATGACTTGTTTGTTACAAACCCATGCTGGCTCTGGTTAATTACTCCATTTTCATCCAAGTACTCGCATACATGCTGTTTATTAATTAGAAGTCACGCTCACAGGCCTGTAGCTTCCTTGGTCCCCCTTCTTCCCTTTTTTAAAGATAGAGACAACAGTTGCCCTTTTCCAATCTTCTGGGACTTCTCCTGTTCTCCAGGAATTTTCAAAGATTAAGACCAAGCATTCTCATTTTATATACCAACCTTTTATGCGGCTCAGTATCAAACACTTTGGAAAAGTCCATATAGACAAAATCCAGTGACTCCCCATTCCAATCTAGAATTTACCTCCTCATAGAAGCTGATCAGGTTGGTTTGACAGGAGCAATCTCTCATAAATCCATGCTGATATGAAGTTGTACAGATATTTTCCTTGAGGTACTCCAGGATGACATCTCTTCGAAACACAGCAAACATTTTACCCACAATAGAAGTAAGACTTTCCAGCCTATAGTTTCTGGTTTCAATTTTTAATCATTTTTTGAATATTGGCACCACGATGGTTATACACCAATCCAGTGGAACAGACCCTGTCACTATTGAGTCCTTAACTATAAAGAACAAGAGTCTATCTATCACATTACTTAATTCCCTTAGAACCCGGGGGTGTATGTCATCAGGACCCCGTGATTTATCTAGTTTTACATCCTGGTCACATACTTCCTGTGTGCTGTTTCTACTACATTTCCCATAATCCCAATGGATGCATCTCAGAGTATAGAGACAGTATAGCATTCTCTTCCCACAGCTCATGACTGCCAAGCCCATTTATTTCCCCAGGAAAGAAATAAGGAGATGTCCTGTGTTAGATTCCCATTCACAGCACAGCAAAGTTAATTTTCAAACCGCAGAATAGTTGCTAGTCAAGCAATTGCCTATAGCATTATCTATCTATCGACAAAAGCCCTCACTGACTGACTGACTCACCACTAATTCTCCAACTTCCCGATGTCGTAGAAACATGAAATTTAGCACAAGCATAGATTATGTCCAAAAGAGGAAAAGTTAATGGGTCCCAACTCGATTATTCAATTCTAAGCGCAAAAGAATTAGCATCCAAATTGTACGTAGTATTTTAATTCTCTCACTTCCCGATGTCATAGAAACTTAAAATTTGGTACGAGCATTGATTATGTCATAAATAGGAAAAGTTAATGGGTCCCATCTCGATTATTCAATTTTAGCGCAAAAGAATTAGCGTCCAAATTTTACGTATGTAATCTAATTCTCTCACTACCCGATGTCATAGAAACCTGAAATTTGGTACAAGCATTGATTATTATGTCATAAATAGGAAAAGCTAATGGGTCCCAACTCGATTATTCAATTCTAAGCGCAAAAGAACTAGTGTCCAAATTTTACGTACGAAATGTAATTCTTTCACTTCCCGATGTCATAGAAACTTGAAATTTGTCAAGAGCATTGATTATGTCATAAATAGGAAAAGCTAATGGGTCTCAACTCGATTATTCAATTCTAAGTGCAAAAAAATTAGCGTCCAAATTTTACGTACGTAATCTAATTCACTTCCCAATGTCATAGAAACATAAAATTTGGCACGAGCAATGATCATGTCATAAATAGGAAAAGCTAATGGGTCCCAACTCGATTATTCAATTTTAAGCGCAAAAGAATTAGCGGCCAAATTTTATGTACGGAATCTAATTTTCTCACTTCTCAATGTCATAGAAACTTGAAATTTGGCATGAGCATTGATTATGTCAAAATTAGGAAAAGTTAATGGGTCCCAACTCAATTATTCAATTCTAAGCGTCAAAGAATTAGTGTCCAAATTTTATGTACGGAATCTATTTCTCTCACTTCCCGATGTAATTTGGCACGAGCATTGATTATGTCATAAAGAGGAAAAGCTAATGGGTCCCAACCCGATTATTTAATTCTAAGCGCAAAAGAATTAGCGTCCACATTTTATGTACGGAATCTAATTTTCTCACTTCTTGATGTCATAGAAACTTGAAATTTGGCACGAGCATTGATTATGTCATAAATAGGAAAAGTTAATGGGTCCCAACTCGATTATTCAATTCTAAGCGCAAAAGAATTAGCGTCCAAATTTTACGTACGGGATCTAATTCTCTCACTTCCCAATGTCATAGAAACTTGAAATTTAGCACGAGCATTGATTATTTCACAAATAGGAAAAGTTAATGGGTCTCAACTCAGTTATTCAATTCTAAGTGCAAAAGAATTAGCATCCAAATTTTACGTACAGAATCTAATTCTCTCACTTCCCAATGTAATAGAAACTTGAAATTTGGCACGAGCATTGATTATGTCATAAAGAGGAAAAGCTAATGGGTCCCAACCCGATTATTTAATTCTAAGCGCAAAAGAATTAGCGTCCACATTTTATGTACGGAATCTAATTTTCTCACTTCTTGATGTCATAGAAACTTGAAATTTGGCACGAGCATTGATTATGTCATAAATAGGAAAAGTTAATGGGTCCCAACTCGATTATTCAATTCTAAGCGCAAAAGAATTAGCGTCCAAATTTTACGTACGGGATCTAATTCTCTCACTTCCCAATGTCATAGAAACTTGAAATTTAGCACGAGCATTGATTATTTCACAAATAGGAAAAGTTAATGGGTCTCAACTCAGTTATTCAATTCTAAGTGCAAAAGAATTAGCATCCAAATTTTACGTACAGAATCTAATTCTCTCACTTCCCAATGTAATAGAAACTTGAAATTTGGCACGAGCATTGATTATGTCATAAATAGGAAAAGTTAATGGATTTTTACATACAGTCTGAGGAAAATCTCTCTTCTATCTGCCTATACGCTGATAAAAATCTAACTGACCTGTGTGTAATAAACAGTGTGTGAAGGGGTGGACATTTTTACATACAGTCTGACAAAAATCTCTCTTCTATCTGCTTATACACTGAGAGAAATCTATCTGATCTGTGTGTTATGAGCAAGCAGCGTGTGAGGGGTGAACATTTTGTGGAGGGAAATTTTTACATACAGTGAACTACGCAAAATGGTGAACATATGTTTTTCCGGTATCTCTAAAGTAACCACGACTTCATAAGATTTTCCGTGTGAACACCAGATAAATACCGGTACCAAATTAACTCGGGCGAAGCTGGGTATATCAGCTAGTTTAGTTATAAAGCGCCAACATATTCTGCAGCACTTACAAAGATGGGGGGAAATGCAAACAATATGACAATTACATGTGGTATACAATTATTTGGAGACAGATGGGGTGGGGTGATACTGGGGCAGGAGATGTATATGATAGGCAAAGTGGAAGGTCTAGGGAGGGACAGGGGAATGTTGTGGGGGCTGAGATTGGATCAGGAGATTTGGTATGCGTCCCTTTTGTGGGGAGACAATTACTCTATCAATAACTGCTCAATTTCAGACATAGACAAACACTTGACCGACAGTTGCTGAAATGACAACTTTTCAAGGGGAGATATACAATCACTTGATTGACAACCACTCAGATAGCAGTTTTGGAGCGAGAGAGACAACTTTTTGGCCAATAATTGCTCAAATGACAACCAGTCAAATGGCATTTTCAGGGAGAGACATGGTGACAATCATTTTACCAACAACCGCTCAACTTTAGAAGGCGAGAGAAAATTACTTGACTGACAATTGTTGAATTGGCAGTCTCAGAGAGTGGGAGAGACAATTACATGTCCGACAACCACTCAAATGCCAACCACTCTATTGGCAATTTTGGAGACAGTGCTGCAATTGCAACTTTCACAGGTGGGAATTAAAGGCTTGGGTAACAACTATTGAAAGAGGGAGAGAGACAATAACTTGATCAACAACCGCTGAAATGGCAATTTTCAGGTTTGGGGGAACAATCGCTTCACCAACAAACACGGACATGGCAATTTCAGAGGGAGGGAGAAACAATTGCTTGCTTGACAGGCAACTGTTCAAATGGCAATTATGGAGTAAGAGAGATAACCACTGAAATGGCAATTTCGATGTTTGTGTGTGTGGGGGGGGGGGTAAGAGACTGAGTCATAACTATTCAAATGCAAATTGCTTGATTTGAAAACTTCTTGTCAGGTTGGAAACAATTCTTTGACTGGCAAAGGCTGAAATGGCAATTTCAGAGGAAAGACAATTGCTTGCCCAGCAATCGCTTAAATGGCAATTTATGGGGGAAGAGAGACAATCACTTGACCAATAACTGCTGACATTTTGAGGTGGAAAGGAGAGAAAGAGGGAGAAGAGAAATATAGAGATTTTCCAAAAACGGTTTTGCTTATTATGATGATGGGTTTAGCAGCGCTGCTTCTCTACAGGAGACATATCTCCCGGCTCCCTGTTATGTAACAGTTATTATAGCCCCCAGACCCCAATATCACAGAAAACATGGACATGCTGATCTCTGTTCACTTGCCTGTTCAAGTGCTTCTATGTTCTGGTTAGCGCTGCCTCCCCCCTTCTCACAAAGCAAACTCCACAAGGACTAGACATTCCAGCCCAGTCTCCTAACATACTACATTGGTGGACAGGGACGGGAACACAAGTCATGGAGAAGAGCGAAAAGCACAGACAGATAGGAATACTGATGTATGCGATTAACTCACAGCTATGGATAATGGGAATGGTAGGCAGGCACAAAATAAATCTTAAATACTTAGTGCCGTGGAATAAGTTGGCGCTATACAAATAAAGATTATTATTAAATCCATATAAAATATACATTAGTAGTATGTAAAAGTTTTAGGCAAGCATGGAAACAATGCTGCAGAGCAAAAACTTTTCAGCAATAAAAGGCATCTGATTGACTACAAATGTTTTCTGCAGCAGGACAACGACCCCCAACATCCAGCCAATGTCATTAATAATCTTCGGTGTAACAAACTAGGACTCCTGGAAGTGACATCCACAGAAGATCTGTGCTTGGTCCCCCAAGATGTCTGGAATAACCTCCCTGCTGAGTGCCTTCAAAAACTGTGTGCAAGTGTAGCTGGAAGAACTGATGCTGCTTTGAAGGCAATGGAAGGTCATACCAAATACTGATCTGATTTAGATTTCTCTTTTGTTCACTCACTTCGGCTTTTGTTAATTGACCAAAAACTAACACTATTTCTGAAACAATTCTTTACTTTACAGCATTTTTGTCCACAGCTGCCTAAAACTTTTACATGGTACTGTATCTTCTATATATTTGTCAATGTCTGTTTGTTTGTTAGAGCATCATGCATAAACTGTACGACCGATTGACATGAAATTTTGCACACAGTATACTCTCGACCCAGAAAAGGTTATAGGCTAAAAAAAAATCAGATTTTTTGCCTTTGCTTGAATTTTAATGCAGCAACCCTCGAATTTGCTTTCTCCAATGGATTTTACGCACTCTATTTAGTATTCCTGGTTATTTCCAACAAGTAATTCAGACTAGAAGAGTCAGACTGAGCGCTGAACATTTGTGTTTCAGGACTGCTTTTCAGCCCCAGTCTAACCCTGCTGGAGCCACTAATTATTGGCCCATCTTGTCCTTTCTAATTCCGCCTCTGATGTCTGTGTGGATAACAGTTTGCAAAAATGATCTATCTGCAGACAGGAATGTATGGAGCAAATTTATGAACACCGGATCTTATTTATTTAAACTGTCCAATAGTAAATCAACAAACTGTAAAAAACTGTTTTTGGTGCCCATAGCAATCGTAGAGCAGCTTTCATTTTATCTCAGCACTAAGAGGATTAAAAGCTGTTGCCTATAGCAACCAATTGCAGCACAGATTTTATTTTACCTCAGCAGTATAATCTATAATAACCAATCACAGCACAGCTTTTATGTTACCTCAGCAGTATAATATATAACAACCAATCACAGCGCAGCTTTTACGTTACCTCAGCAGTATAATATATAACAACCAATCACAGCGCAGCTTTTATGTTACCTCAGCAGTATAATATATAGCAATCAATGACGGTACAGCTTTCATTTTACCTCAGCAGAATAACAAATGAAAGTTGAGCTATATAAGAAACTATCCTGGGTACCCGATGCAGAATGTGTGCAATACAAAACGTGACATTGTATGTAAGAAAAGATGATATCAGAAGGTACACATAAAAACGTCGAAGCACACCTATGCTGAACATTGCTACCATATGTTAATGTATCATTGAATTTGTCTATTTTATGTTTCAAAAGATTTTATTTGAGTTCAATAAGAAGGTTGGCAACACTCTGCCGCATAGACCCCACGCAGGGGGATGTAGCTAAATCTTTATTGGAGTGCAGAGATTCCATTATTAAACTAGCAGAAAAAGCAAACAAGGTAAACATTTTAAATGTATACAGGGAATATTGACTATCTCGCCATACATCACACAAGGAAAAAATAAATCCAAAGGTCTACATTTTTTATGGTGTTTTTTTTAATCACATAGAACATAGGGGCCTAGTTCTGCTAGAATACCATCGCAGGTATATTACTGATTCATCATCCTTCTATAGTCTTACAAAAAAATGTAAGTTAGGAACATTAAAAAAGGTTATCCAGGGGCTCCAAATCTTATCAAATTGTGAAATTTTGTCTTGGGGTATAGCTATGAGTTTTTCATTCAAAAGAGTTTTATTTATGCGGGATATAAAAGATTCAAATGGGAGTGTTGGTTTTCGCCACTGCTGTGCTATCAAAATACGTGCTGCCATAGTAATATATTGCAGCAATTTAAAGGGGGCATTGCGTGTACCCGCAGGTTTATTTCCCAGCAGTAAGACATAGGGGTTGAGTCCAAGACTCTTCCCAATCACAGAAGCTATGAGATGGGAGACCCTTCTCCAAAAAGCCTGCGCTATTGAACATGTCCACCAAATGTGGTGATGTGAACCTATGTCATCACAGCCTCAAAAACATAAATTGGAGATTTCCAGGTAGATAGAATTTAGCCTCTCAGGTACCAGATAAGCTCTGTGTAACACCTTTAACCCCTTAGTGACGGCCCCATCGGGATTCTACGTCCTCACTAAGTGGGCTTTAATCCTAGAGGATGTAGAAATATGCGTCCTCTTAGGATTAATGCCCTCTTAGCTGAGGACATGACAGCTCTATGCTGTCAGTTCCCGCAGGTAGCCGACAGCATGGAGCTGTCATCCTGGGCTGCGGGCAGTCGCCCCCCCCCCCCCCCGGAAATGCGATCGGCACTTTAAGCGCCGATCGCATTAAAGTGCAAATAAGTACAAAAAAAGTTCAAGATTCAGCTGCCCGGATGGATCCGAAATACTCACCCACCTTCTTTGTGTTGTCCCCAGAAGATCTGGTCCTCCCGGACCCGCAGCCACTCTTCTGCGCATGCGCGCCAGACAGATGACGTCACACGCATGCGCAGAAGCCCGGGGGCCCCCGGTAAATTCAAAATCTCCCGGCTCCTGCCTCCTGAAGGTAGCCGGGAACCAGGAGATGTCCCCGGGGACCGCGGCGAGTGGTCCCTGGGCCCGCGATCGATCACGAAAAAGTTTTAAAAAAGTGTCCATTTCACCTCCCCTCATGGATCGGATCCATGAACGGGGAGGAGAAAATACTCACCTCGGGTCCTCCGCGATGTCCTGGTCTCCCGGGACTCGAGGTCCCCTTCTGCGCATGCGTGCCCAATGTCAATCATCGGGTGCGTGCACAGAGGGGCTCGAGCCCCGGAAAATTCAAAATCCCTCTGCTCCTGGCTGCCATGTGTAGCCAGGAGCAGAGGGATGTCACTGGGGACATGATCACTGTTATCCAATGGATAACAGTGTTCATTTAAAGTTATAAAAAAATGTGTAAAAAGAAAAAGTTTTAAAAAGTAAAAAAAAAAAAGTTTTAAAAAGTTAAAAAAGCTTACATTTCATCTCGCCCATGGATCATATCCATGAGGGAGGATGAAATGATGTACCTAAGGCCGCCTGCAGATGGATGGAAATTCCGCAGCTGCCATAGGATAGTGTTAACAAACGGCGATCACGGAAAAGTAAAAAAAAGTTGAAGCTTCAGCTCCCTTCACCGATGCGATCGATGAGAGGAGATGAAACTTTTTACTGGAGGCCTCCGTATTTGAACCCCGACGCGATCTTCCTCCGTGAACTTTCCTGGATTCTGCACATGCGACCACCGGCAAAACACCGGACACATGCGCAGGAGTCAGGGAACCCAGGAAACTTAAAATCTCCTTTCTCCCAGCGACCAATGGTCGCCGAGAGCCTGGAGCAGTGACCTTGTTGAGCGGTCATTGGTCACATGATAAAAAGGTAGCGATCTACCTTAGGCCGGTCTCACATGACCCCGATAGGAATTACGGATTCCGCATGTGTCTGATCCGCGGTAATACGCAGATCAATCACATTGGATTACACAATTCCGCTCACATTAGTGGATCGGAATTGCGTAATCCACTCGCAGAAAAGAAAACGCACCAGGTTCTATTTTACTGCGGATATCCGCAACATAGAGCCCATTGTGCTCCATGGTCGCGGATATACCCGCAGCCCATACGCAACTACCTTGTGTACGGGCTGCGGGTACCTGTGTCATCTCAAAGCGACGGTGCGGGAAATACAAAAAAAAAAAAAAGTGTACTGCAAATGACCGCCTGTGTGAGCAGGCAGTTATGTGCAGTACAATACGCGGCCGTACGCAGGGCTCATAGCTGGGATCCGCTGCGGGCCTTCGGAGGGTGCAGACGGGGGGGGGGGGGGGGAATTTTTTTAACTTGTCAATTTTTATTCCGTACAACTGCGCGATGAGGCCTGGAATTTATTCCGTTGTACCCTGAAATCCAACGGGTGTTCCCTCCATTACAGGCCTTGCCATGTTTTCTGTAAGTAGATTAGGGCCACAATGGGAATGTTTTTGAACACGGGACAAATAGGGGTGTCCATTTTGGGGTGAAAGTCTTCATTCCTTTGTACACTGTACAAAAAAAACTGTTTTTAAATTGACAAAAATGCCAAAAAAATGAAAATCGTAATTTTTTTCTTCTGCTTTGCTTAGATTCATTAAAATACTGTGGGGTCAAAATTCACAGTACACCCCTAGATAAATTCGTTAAGGGGTCTAGTTTTTAAAATGGGATCATTTGTGGGGATTCTCTGTCGTTTTGGCCGCTCAAGGGCTCTACAAGTGGGCAATGGGGCATAAATCACCTTCATGCAAAATTTGTGTTCTGAAAGCCACGACTACTCCTTTCATTTTGGGCCCCGTTGTGCATCCAGACGTAAGATTAGGGCCACAATGGAGATGTCTCTGAACACGGGACAAACAGGGGTATCCATTTTGGGGTGCAAGTCTTCATTCATGTGTGTGCTGTACAAAAAAAAGCTGTTTTTAAAATGACAGAATTGCCAAAAAAACGAAAATCACAATTTTTTTCCCTTTGCTTTGCTTGAATTCATTCAAAAACTGTGGGGTCAAAATGGGCAGTAGACCCCTAGATGAATTCGTTAAGGGGTCTAGTTTTCGAAATTGGGTCATTTGTGGGGGTTCTCTTTGGTTTTGGCCACTCAAGAGCTCTACAAACGTGCTATGGGGCCTAAAACGCCTTCAAACAAAATTTATGTTCTGAAAGACACTGACAACTATCATTTTGGGCCCCATTGTGCATCCACACAACAGATTAGGGCCACAATGGGTATATTTCTAAACACGGGAGAAACAGGGGTATCCATTTTGGGGTGTCAATCCTCATTTTCATGTTCACTATAGGAAAAAAATATGTCTTTAAAATGAGAGGGGAGGGGTCGGCAGGAAGCTGAATGCCTAAATATTTTAGAGCGTTACTTTGCCATTTAAATGGGAACAGCTCTTTCAGCCTTTGCTCCTCAGGCTGGGGGACTGTTACGTTCAATATCTCTGTCTTTTGGAGGTTAATTTTAAAGTTACTTATTTTGCTAAATCTGTCAAATTTTCTCAGCAGAACTGGGATGCCGACACTTGGGCAGGAAAGGTATATCATGAGGTCATTGGCAAACAGGGACAATTTATACTCTGCATGTCTTACCTTAACTCCCCTAATGGAATCGTTCCCTCTGATAGCGTTGGCCAGTGGCTCCATGGTTAAGATATACAGTGTGGGTGACAGTGGGCATTCCTGTCTGGTTCCGTTGTGAAAGGGGAAGGTGTCCGATAACATCCCATTGACCCTCACCCTAGCTGCGGGATTCTTGTATAAGGCTTTAATCCTCTCCATCATGCGTGGCCCCAGTCCCAGGTTCCGCATGGTGGCCTCCAGAAAACTCCATCCCACTCTGTCGAAGGCCTTTTCGGCGTCGACAGCCATGAGGCAGAGTGGGGTTCCCGCGTCCCACGCCCTCAAGATCAAGGACAAGGATTTGATTTCATTATCCCTACCCTCCCTTCCCGGGACGAACCCCACCTGGTCCCTATGTATTAGATTCGGAATTAGAGGTTGCAGGCGGGTCGCAATTAGTTTAGCAAAAAGTTTTATATCAATGTTTATAAGTGACATTGGCCTGTAGTTACTACAAACTGTTGGGTCCTTGCCCAGTTTGGGTAGTACCACAATGTGGGCCTGGAGTGCCTGAGCTGGGGATATTTCGTCTTTGAAGATTTATAAAACTTGGAGGAAAACCCGTCTGGGCCCGGACTCTTGCCCGTTTTGAGTTCTTTTATTAGAGCAGAAAGTTCGGGATCCGAGAAGTTCTTCTCCAAGTCCCCAAGCACAGCAGAGTCCGCGAGTTTTGGGGCAAAGTTATTGAGGTAGTCCCATGTGTCTTTCTCCCCATCGTCATTCGTCGTCACAGTCTCTTGTTTAAGATTATAGAGATCATTATAGTAAGTGCGAAATACCTCTAATATCTCGGAGGTCGCGTGTGCTACACCTCCCATTGTCTGTATTTTGGGGATATGATTTAAGGGGGCTCTCGGGTGCAGTGTCCTGGACAGCCACCTCCCGCATTTGTCCCCGTATTCGAAGACGCTTCTGCGCAGTCTATCTCTAGGCCCTAACGATCTCTGATCTAGGATTTGCAAGATTTGATGGCGGATCACAGAGATCTCAGCCTTTGTTGCGTCCGAAGGGTGTCCCTTGTTGAGGGATTCTTTTGCGGCCATCTCTCCCAAAAGACTCTGCAATTTGGCTGATCTAGCTATCTTGAGGCGGGCCCGTGCAAGATGAATACCCCCCTTAAAACGCACTTGAGAGCTTCCCACTTAAACAGGGGGTCTGTGGTGTCATTTCTATGGGTCACCTCGAAGTACGCTATTGTTTTCTTAATTTCATCTACGCAGAGCGAGTCGTTAAGGAGATTCTCATTGAGTCTCCATTGGTTCGAGCATGGCCGCCTGCCTAAGTCCGTCAATTCTCCGTATATTGGGGCGTGATCCGACCAGAGAAATGGTCCTATCGAGCTCGCCGGTTTGTGTTCAAGGAGGCTGTGCGAGATTAGGATGTGATCTATAGGACTATACCTATTGTGGGCCGCCAAGTGGAAACTGTAGTCCCTGACACCCGGGTGCAAAACCCTCCATAAGTCTATCAGATGCATTCTGTCCAATTCCCGTTTTAGTGCCCTCCGTGCTGTATGCGAGATGAGGGACTTACCCACCGATGTGTCCGCCTCCGGGTCCAATACCAGGTTGAGGTCTCCTCCTAATAACACCTTGGATCCGGCTGCGAAGGCGTCTAGTTTTCTTAAGGTGGTTATCCAGAAAGCAACTTTTCTTTGGTTGGGGAAGTAGACGTTAGCAAATGATAACATAACCCCCATAACCTCCAATTTGACAAATACGTAGCGACCCATCGGTCCGTCACATGGTCTATGACAGTATGCGGGAGGGATTTGTGCAGTGCTATCGAGACCCCGCCTGCCTTTTTCGCAGGATGCGGGCCATGGAACCATGTTGTGTAGTATCTGGAGGAGAGACGCGGGATGCTGTCTGCCTTAAAGTGGGTCTCCTGCAACATGGCGACCATAATCTCTTTCTTATGTAGGTGGTAGAGAATCTGATTCTTTTTTTCTGGAGTATTAAACCCCTTAACGTTAAAGGTGCACATGCACACGTTAGCCATTAACGTAAGTTACAGTCAGAAAGCTTGCCGAGACCCAGAGCCCCCACCCCTATGGGGTGATGGGGAGGGGGGAAGAGGGGGAGGGGGAAGAGAGGGAGGGGGGAAGAGAGGGAGGAAGGGGAGGGGGGAAGAGAGGGAGGAAGGGGAGGGGGGAAGAGAGGGAGGAAGGGGAGGGGGGAAGAGAGGGAGGGAGGGGGGAAGAGAGGGAGGGAGGGGGGGGGGGGGACCAAAGAAACATGAGGCTTAGTGCCTCTCAAACTAAATGAACGTGCAGTGTGAAATAACATTTCAAAATAGCACACAGGCTATTACCCCTACTGGGGGGCGTGAAAATCAACAGCAAAGCCGCACTCCTCAGCGGCTCTGGCCAAATGACATAGATAATGCGAAACAAAATGGTAAAGCGTTACCGGCATAGAGCAATAACTGTTTAACGGGGAATTCTTGTCAAGATGGATCCTGGAATGGAGAGCAAACAATAACCCAGACAGACAGGAAAGCATCACATCACAATACAATTAGGTATTTTGCATCAGCGTTTCTCTTTGACTCCGACTTTCTACCATGAGGATCGTAAGGTAGGGGCTAGTGCCCCCTCCTGGCGAGGCCAGTCCGGGAGTGCTATCATTGGGAGTCCGAGGTAACCCAAGAAGCCCGGCAGGTCGCCTAAAGCTCTGAAGGAGACCCTTTTGTTTCCTTTGCCTGCCAACAACTGATACCCCCACTGATATTGGATGTTGTTCTCTCTCAGGGCTAATAACAACGGTTTCAGCGCTCTTCTGAGTTGCGGGGTACAGCATGATAGGTCTTGGAGAAGGAGGATGGGGGTGCCTTGAAAGGTCAGTTCCCCGACCTCTCTGGCTTTGCGCATTATCATTTCCTTTTCCTGGAAAAAATAGATCCTGCACAGTACAAGACGCGGTCTCGCCAGGTCCAAAGCTCTCGGACCCAGTGTACGGTGGATCCTATCAATTTCAATAATTTTGTACGCCGATCTCTGCAGAATATCATTAAAGAATTTTTGGGTCCATGCCTCCAACTGCGCATTCTCCACCCTTTCACTTAGGCCTCTGATGCGCAGGTTATTCCTCCTATGCCGGTTCTCCAAGTCATCCAAGTGCACATATAGCTCCTCAATCTGCGCTGCCTGTGTTTGGATAACTTTTCTTTTTGTCTTGGATATCCTCCACCTCTGTCAGGCGCTGACCTACATGGACTATGTCTTTTTGTAGTGCTGATATGTCCCTCTTGTGGGATACCTCTAACCTAAGTAAGGCTCCATCTAGGTCCCCTTTGGTGGGGAGAGAACGTAAGTGGGTTCTCCAATCCCACTCATCACCAGTGTAGTATTTAATGCCGTGGGCTCTTAAAGATGGACTTTCAATAAAAAGTCCAGGAATACCCCTTTAATTGATCATCAGAAAGTGTGACCACGTGTATAAAAGCAGAGGTTTTGGCAGTTTGCTGGTCTTGAGCATTTAGGTCTGTTAACACAATGGCAAGAAGGACAGACATCAGCAATGATCTTAGAGAAGTAGTAGTTGTTGCCCAACAATCTGGGAAGTGTTAAAAGGCTTTTCCTCATCCATCAAGGTTAATTTCAGCTTTCCCCTTTTGTATCTTGTTGAATCTTCTAGACGCTTATGACACCATTGTAGGACAGTGTCCACTTGGGGCACTATTACTATTAAGGGGGACACTTGGAAGCACTATTAGTGTTAGGAGGGCACTATCATTATCACAAAAAGAGTATTACTACTGTGTGAGGACACAAGCGGGGAAACATTACTGTCTGGGGCACTGAGAAGCACAGTTACTGTGTGGGGTACAGAAGGTGGCACTTTTACTATGTGATGGACTATTACCATCTGTGGGAGGATACTGTTTGGCACTATTATTTTTAGAGGCACTATCTGGCACCCCAGTGAATGAATAAATGGGATGGATGCTGCTGCCAAGATAAGCGCTTGTACTCCGTCATCTCTAGCAGTCTGAATAAAATAAATGGAGCAACGGCAAGACGCCCGACTGCCACTACATTCATATGGGGAGATATGAGACCTGTCATGATCAGCAGTGGTCCCAGCGATCAGACCCTCACCAATCAGACACTTCTACCATATTTTGTGGATAAAGGATACATGTTAAACTTGACAAAACCCCTCTGAATCATTATGTAGCACCATGTTTGTGTTAGGGCTCTGGGTATGGACCCATCGTGCTAACCAACCAAACCTGGCTTTTAGACCAGACCTGATATGGCTGGCAGCTGACACCAGTGGTCAGAGGTATCAAAGCAAGGAGAACTTAGATGGATAACTTGCCCTTAGCTAAGCATGATGAAGGGAAGAGTCCTGTCTATAAGCAGAGTAGGCATCCTGATGAGAACGGCACGCCCTGGAACCTTATGGCTGACTATTCCTGACAGGGGATAGTGTAAACAAAGCACAGAACAGGACTGACTACCACAGAAATAGGAGTGATGCACAGACTGGACAGAATTGGACAAAAGCACACAGGCTAAAGCATAAGGCAAAGAACATACAAAATAAATAGATACAGATAGCAAAACTCCAAAGACAGAACAGTTCTGAGACAGGTGACCTAGATGTGCTGAGTGCCTGAAGCAAACTAGCATCAATCCTGAGGCAAAGAAGGAGGATTCCCAGCTTACCTAAATAGGAGAGTAATTGGTATTTAAGCTGCAGCCGGGCTGTGAGCACTGAGGGGGGTTAACTCCCTTATTCCTGGTAGAAAATAGAATAAAGAGTACATTTAAACAGAAGAAGCAGAGCGATGCCCGCGTCTGCCCGAAATAGCAAGAGGGTGGCAGACACAGGTAGCAAACCTAACTGTCTGCTAGGCAGCTGTGGTACTACAAATCCCAGTTATTGAAAGTATATCTCTGAAATTCTAAATGAAGCAGAGACATGAACGGGGCATTTAGGTCCCAGTATGTGTTATGTCCATCTTTGCCTGAGAAGCTGCTGTATGTGTGACATATAGAGCTGAGGGCCCCTATACTGTTTAACTGGACGAAACACCAAGTTTAGTGCAAGGAATGATTTGCTGCTTGTGAGCTCTCTGCTTTCTGGTCAGTGCAGGGTTAAGTTTCTGGTTCCCGGAGGGCACCAAGCAGATAGCAGAGAGCTGACAGTAAATCACTGCTTGTACTAACCTGTCAGATACATTGATGTGACTGGGTGGTTTTAAGACCCCCAACACACCACTCAGACAGCTCATTTTCCCCTTCTGGTAGACCCACCACTGCTGATAGTCAATCCAGTGGACAGATACTTCAAAGTGACAGGCAAGAAGATGGACCAATCAGGATCACGCTCCCACCTCCTAAGTGCTCTATCATCATGCATCAGGTAGGATTACTATGCCCCTCACTCTTCTTCTATGCCTACTGTGTGCATATTGAGTGTACCAGCAGGTGCCCACTCCCCAGCTGCACTGCTCCCCTATGAAAAAATGACAACAATGTTTTTCATTTCATTATCATGAAGTTCCCCAAGTATGTACCTCAAAATGAAAACTACTACTTGGCCCACAAAAAATTACATAAAGCTCTCTAGAAGGTTGCAACAGTCCGAAAACATTTTTTTTTTTTATTGTTAATTTGGCATGACCATAATCAAAGTAACTTACAATGTAAGACAGCTAGCCGCGCTGTTCCTGCTTCTTACAGGTTATGGAAAAAGTGTAGCTCCCTACGACTATAGTTAGGAGAGCATCAGGACACGGTAAGGGGCAGAGATGGGAATACTCCTTTAAGTAAACCTATTAAATGCTTAGGTTTAAGGCCTCCTGTCCCCAGGGGCGATATATCATTGCGTTATCCACGGCAATAATCCACGTGTGGGTAACGCAATGAGCGCTTTCCATAGGATAACTATGGAAGGTGCAGCCGGATGTACACGAGTGGAAATCCGCTGCGATTTTCCGCTCACATATAAAAGTCACGGCATGAAGCAATTTGGCCGCGATTTTCCACGATGAACCTATCATTACTAGAGATGAGCGAACGTACTCGTCCGAGCTTGATGCTCGGGCGAATATTAGCGTGTTTGGGATGCTCGTTACTCGTAACGAGCACCACGCGGTGTTCGGGTTACTTTCACTTTCCTCTCTGAGACGTTAGCGCGCTTTTCTGGCCAATTGAAAGACAGGGAAGGCATTACAACTTCCCCCTGTGACGTTCAAGCCCTATACCACCCCCCTGCTGTGAGTGGCTGGGGCGATCAGATGTCACCCGAGTATAAAAGTCGGCCCCTCCCGCGGCTCGCCTCAGATGCCGTGTGAGTTAGCTGAGGGAAAGTGCTGTTCTATTGGAGTTGCTGTAGGGAGAGTATTTGTAGTGAGTGTAGGCTTCAAGAACCCCAACGGTCCTTCTTAGGGCCACATCTACGTATGTGCAGGCTGCTGTTAGCAGTGGAGAATTTTTTTTTTTTCTCAAAATCGGCAGTGCAGAGCATTGCAGCCGGCATTAGGGACAGAAGTGGTGCTTAGGCAGGGAGAGTGTTAGGAGTGAGTGTAGCCTTCAAGAACCTCAACGGTCCTTTCTAGGGCCACATTTAACTGTGTGGAGTACTGTGCAGGCTGCTGTTAGCTGTGTTGCTTTTTTTTTTTTCTGAAAATCGGCGGTGCAGAGCATTGCACCCTGCATTGATACTACAGGCATAGAATTGTGTAGGCAGGGCCACAACACAGTTATTAGTCATTGAATAGGCACAGTGGGCCTATCCTTTTAAACAAAAGGGAAAAAAGTATATTTGCCCTGCCTCTGTCAGTCCTAAGGGCTCTGGGTACGTGTGTGCTGCGTGGAGAACGTTAAAAAATCAGACGCAACCAGCTACGGTTGAGTGCAGCCTTGCGCCAATTTCTTTCCTGCCTGGGAAATACCTGCTCTGCCACAGTTAATAACTCTGCAACAGTAAAGTTCTGTGACACTTTTGCAGGGCCGCAACACAGTGTCAGTTATTAAACTTATTATTCAGTGAATAGACGCAGTGGGCCTATCCTTTTAAACAAAAGGGAAAAAAGTATATTTGCCCTGCCTCTGTCAGTCCTAAGGGCTCTGGGTACGTGTGTGCTGCGTGGAGAACGTTAAAAAATCAGACGCAACCAGCTACGGTTGAGTGCAGCCTTGTGCCAATTTCTTTCCTGCCTGGGAAATCAAATCACTGGTAATACAGCATGCTGAGGGGTAGGGGTAGGCCTAGAGGACGTGGACGCGGGCCAGGACGCGGAGGGCCAAGTGAGGGTGTGGGCACAGGCCGAGCTCCTGATCCAGGTGTGTCGCAGCCGACTGCTGCGCGATTAGGAGAGAGGCACGTTTCTGCCGTCCCCACATTCATCGCCCAATTAATGGGTCCACGCGGGAGACCTTTATTAGAAAATGAGCAGTGTGAGCAGGTCCTGTCCTGGATGGCAGAAAGTGCTTCGTCCAGCCACAGTTCTGCGCCGTCCACTGCTGCAAATCCGAATCCTCTGTCTGCTGCTCCTCCTTCCTCCCAGCCTCCTCACTCCACTACAATGACACATGCTCAGGAGCGGGAAGACTCCCAGGAACTGTTCTCGGGCCCCTGCTCAGATTGGGCAGCAGTGGTTCCTCTCCCACCAGAGGAGTTTATCGTCACTGATGCCCAACCATTGGAAAGTTCCCGGGGTCCGGGGGATGAGGCTGGGGACTTCCGCCAACTGTCTCAAGACCTTTCAGTGGGTGAGGAGGACGATGACGATGAGACACAGTTGTCTTGCAGTGAGGTAGTAGTAAGGGCAGTAAGTCCGAGGGAGGAGCGCACAGAGGATTCGGAGGAAGAGCAGCAGGATGATGAGGTGACTGACCCCACCTGGTGTGCAACGCCTACACAGGACAGGTCTTCAGAGGGGGAGGCACGGGCAGCAGCAGGGCAGGTTGCAAGAGGCAGTGCGGTGGCCAGGGGTAGAGGCAGGGCCAGACCGAATAATCCACCAACTGTTTCCCAAAGCGCACCCTCGCACCATGCCACCCTGCAGAGGCCGAGGTGCTCTAAGGTCTGGCAGTTTTTCACCGAGACGCCTGACGACCGACGAACAGTGGTGTGCAACCTTTGTCGCGCCAAGATCAGCCGGGGAGCCACCACCAACAGCCTCACCACCACCAGCATGCGCAGACATATGATGGCCAAGCACCCCACAAGGTGGGACGAAGGCCGTTCACCGCCTCCGGTTTGCACCACTGCCTCTCCCCCTGTGCCCCAACCTGCCACTGAGATCCAACCCCCCTCTCAGGACACAGGCACTACCATCTCCTGGCCTGCACCCACACCCTCACCTCCGCTGTCCTCGGCCCCATCCAGCAATGTCTCGCACCGCACAGTCCAGCCGTCGCTAGCGCAAGTGTTGGAGCGCAAGCGCAAGTACGCCGCCACGCACCCGCACGCTCAATCGTTAACCGTCCACATAGCCAAATTTATCAGCCTTGAGATGCTGCCGTATAGGGTTGTGGAAACGGAGGCTTTCAAAGCTATAATGGCGGCGGCGGCCCCGCGCTACTCAGTTCCCAGTCGCCACTACTTTTCCCGATGTGCCGTCCCAGCCCTGCACGACCACGTCTCCCGCAACATTGTACGCGCCCTCACCAATGCGGTTAGTGGCAAGGTCCACTTAACTATGGACACGTGGACAAGCACAGGCGGGCAGGGCCACTGCATCTCCCTGACGGCACATTGGGTGAATTTAGTGGAGGCTGGGACAGAGTCAGAGCCTGGGACCGCTCACGTCCTACCCACCCCCAGAATTGCGGGCCCCAGCTCGGTGGTGGTATGTTCGGCCGTGTATGCTTCTTCCACTAAAGCACCCTCCTCCTCCTCCTCAACCTCTGTCTTGCAATCTAGATGTGTCAGCAGCAGCAGGACGTCGCCAGCAGTCGGTGTCGCGCGGCGTGGCAGCACAGCGGTGGGCAAGCGTCAGCAGGCCGTGCTGAAACTACTCAGCTTAGGAGATAGGAGGCACACGGCCCACGAACTGCTGCAGGGTCTGACAGAGCAGACTGACCGTTGGCTTGCGCCGCTGAGCCTCCAACCGGGCATGGTCGTGTGTGACAACGGCCGTAACCTGGTGGCGGCTCTGCAGCTCGGCAGCCTCACGCACGTGCCATGCCTGGCCCACGTCTTTAATTTGGTGGTTCAGCGCTTTATGAAAAGCTACCCAGGCTTGTCAGACCTGCTCGGAAAGGTGCGCCGGCTCTGCGCACTTTTCCGCAAGTCCCACACGGACGCTGCCACCCTGCAACATCGGTTTCATCTGCCAGTGCACCGACTGCTGTGCGACGTGCCCACACGGTGGAACTCTACGCTCCACATGTTGGCTAGGCTCTATGAGCAGCGTAGAGCTATAGTGGAATACCAACTCCAACATGGGCGGCGCAGTGGGAGTCAGCCTCCTCAATTATTTTCAGAAGAGTGGGCCTGGTTGGCAGACATCTGCCAGGTCCTTGGAAACTTTGAGGAGTCTACCCAGGTGGCGAGTGGCGATGCTGCAATCATTAGCGTCACCATTCCTCTGCTATGCCTCTTGAGAAGTTCCCTGCAAAGCATAAAGGTAGACGCTTTGCACTCGGAAACAGAGCCGGGGGAAGACAGTATGTCGCTGGATAGTCAGAGCACCCTCCTGTCTATATCTCAGCGCGTTCAGGAGGAGGAGGAGCATGAGGAGGATGAGGAGGAGGGGGAAGAGACAGCTTGGCCCACTGCTGACGGTACCCATGCTGCTTGCCTGTCATCATTTCAGCGTGTATGGCCTGAGGAGGAGGAGGAGGAGGAGGATCCTGAAAGTGATCTTCCTAGTGCGGACAGCCATGTGTTGCGTACAGGTACCCTGGCACACGTGGCTGACTTCATGTTAGGATGCCTTTCTCGTGACCCTCGCATTACACGCATTCTGGCCACTACGGATTACTGGGTGTACACACTGCTCGACCCACGCTATAAGGAGAACCTTCCCACTCTCATTCCCGAAGAGGAAAGGGGTTTGAGAGTGTTGCTATACCACAGGACACTGGCGGACAAGCTGATGGTAAAATTCCCATCCGACAGCGGTAGTGGCAGAAGGCGCAGTTCCGAGGGCCAGGTAGCAGGGGAGGTGCGGAGATCGAGCAGCATGTACAGCCCAGGCAGTGCAACAGTCTTTAAGGGCCTGGACAGCTTTATGGCTCCCCAGCAAGACTGTGTCACCGCTCCCCAGTCAAGGCTGAGTCGGCGGGAGCACTGTAAAAGGATGGTGAGGGAGTACGTAGCCGATCGCACGACCGTCCTCCGTGACGCCTCTGCCCCCTACAACTACTGGGTGTCGAAGCTGGACACGTGGCCTGAACTAGCGCTGTATGCCCTGGAGGTGCTTGCTTGTCCTGCGGCTAGCGTCTTGTCGGAAAGGGTGTTTAGTGCGGCTGGGGGAATCATCACAGATAAGCGTACCCGCCTGTCAACCGACAGTGCCGACAGGCTAACACTCATCAAGATGAACAAAGCCTGGATTTCCCCAGACTTCTCTTCTCCACCAGCGGACAGCAGCGATACGTAAGCAATACGTAGGCTGCACCCGCGGATGGAAGCTACGTTCTCTCTCACCATCCAAAACGGGGACATTTCTGCTTCATCAATCTGTGTCTAATATTCCTCCTCCTCCTCCTGCTCCTACTCTTGAAACCTCACGTAATCACGCTGAACGGGCAATTTTTCTTAGGGCCACAAGGCTCACTCATCTAATTTTTCGAAACAATTTTTATATGTTTCAATGCTCTTAAAAGCGTTGAAACTTTAACTTGAACCAATTTTTAGTTAAACTGGGCTGCCTCCAGGCCTAGTTACCACTTAAGCCACATTAACCAAAGCGATTAATGGGTTTCACCTGCCCTCTTGGTTGGCCATGGCCAATTTTTTGGATGTACATTAGTACTGTTGATACAGCAATTTTTGTGGGCCCTCGCCTACAGTGTAATCAAATGAATTTTTAGCCCACCTGCATTACAGCTGACGTTACATCCGCTGTGTTGGGCAATGCAATGGGATATTTTTATGTACCGCCGGTGGGTTCCAGGGAGCCACCCATGCTGTGGGTCCACGGGGAATTATAAATGCATCTGTTTCCACTTGTAAAGAACCCCAGTCAGACTGGGGCATGCAGTGTGGGCCGAAGCCCACCTGCATTAAGCACGACATTACTACCTCAGCTGTGTTGGGCAATGCAATGGGATATTTTTGTGTATCGCCGGTGGGTTCCAGGGAGCCACCCATGCTGTAGGTGCACACGGAGTTTAACCTACATGTGTCCACTTGTAAAGAACCCCAGTCTGACTGGGGCATGCAGTGTGGGCCGAAGCCCACCTGCATTAAGCACGACATTACTACCTCAGCTGTGTTGGGCAATGCAATGGGATATTTCTATGTACCGCCGGTGGCTTCCTGGCACCCACCCATGCTGTGGGTCCACAGGGAATTATAAATGCACCTGTTTCCACTTGTAAAGAACCCCAGTCTGACTGGGGCATGCAGTGTGGGCCGAAGCCCACCTGCATTAAGCACGACATTACTACCTCAGCTGTGTTGGGCAATGCAATGGGATATTTTTGTGTATCGCCGGTGGGTTCCAGGGAGCCACCCATGCTGTAGGTGCACACGGAGTTTAACCTACATGTGTCCACTTGTAAAGAACCCCAGTCTGACTGGGGCATGCAGTGTGGGCCGAAGCCCACCTGCATTAAGCACGACATTACTACCTCAGCTGTGTTGGGCAATGCAATGGGATATTTCTATGTACCGCCGGTGGCTTCCTGGCACCCACCCATGCTGTGGGTCCACAGGGAATTATAAATGCACCTGTTTCCACTTGTAAAGAACCCCAGTCTGACTGGGGCATGCAGTGTGGGCCGAAGCCCACCTGCATTAAGCACGACATTACTACCTCAGCTGTGTTGGGCAATGCAATGGGATATTTTTGTGTATCGCCGGTGGGTTCCAGGGAGCCACCCATGCTGTAGGTGCACACGGAGTTTAACCTACATGTGTCCACTTGTAAAGAACCCCAGTCTGACTGGGGCATGCAGTGTGGGCCGAAGCCCACCTGCATTAAGCACGACATTACTACCTCAGCTGTGTTGGGCAATGCAATGGGATATTTCTATGTACCGCCGGTGGCTTCCTGGCACCCACCCATGCTGTGGGTCCACAGGGAATTATAAATGCATCTGTTTCCACTTCTAAAGAACCCCAGTCTGACTGGGGCATGCAGTGTGGGCCGAAGCCCACCTGCATTAAGCACGACATTACTACCTCAGCTGTGTTGGGCAATGCAATGGGATATTTTTGTGTATCGCCGGTGGGTTCCAGGGAGCCACCCATGCTGTAGGTGCACACGGAGTTTAACCTACATGTGTCCACTTGTAAAGAACCCCAGTCTGACTGGGGCATGCAGTGTGGGCCGAAGCCTACCTGCATTAAGCACGACATTACTACCTCAGCTGTGTTGGGCAATGCAATGGGATATTTCTATGTACCCGGTCTGACTGGGGCATGCAGAGACACCTTGACAGAATGAATAGTGTGTGGCACATAGGTTCCCCATTGCTAGGCCCACGTGTGCAGCTCCTGATGGCGGTGGCACAGGATTCTATTTCTCATTGCTTCTGTACAGCATTGTGGGCTATCGCCCCGCCCCTTTTAAAGAGGGTCGCTGCCTAGCCATGCCAACCTCTGCAGTGTGTGCCTGCGGTTCCTCCTCATGGCAGACGCACTTCTAAATAGACATGAGGGTGGTGTGGCATGAGGGCAGCTGAAGGCTGCGCAGGGACACTTTGGTGTGTGCTGTGGGGGGGAGGGGGGCGGTTGGGCAGCATGTAAGCCAGGAGAAGTGGCAGTGGAGTGTCATGCAGGCAGTGATTGTGCTTTGTTGGAGGTAGTGTGGTGCTTAGCTAAGGTATGCCATGCTAATGAGGGCTTTTCAGAAGTAAAAGTTTTTGGGAGGGGGGGGCACTCTTGCCGCTATTGTGGCTTAATAGTGGGACCTGTGAACTTGAGATGCAGCCCAACATGTAGCCCCTCGCCTGCCCTATCCGTTGCTGTGTCGTTCCCATCACTTTCTTGAATTGCCAAGATTTTCACACAAGGAAACCTTAGCGAGCATCTGCGAAATACAAAAATGCTCGGGTCGCCCATTGACTTCAATGGGGTTCGTTACTCGAAACGAACCCTCGAGCATCGCGAAAAGTTCGTCCCGAGTAACGAGCACCCGAGCATTTTGGTGCTCGCTCATCTCTAATCATTAACGATAGGTTCATCGTGGAAAATTGTGGTGACTTTAGCGTTCTTCTGCAGCGGAAATCCGTGGACAGGCGGTCTAAGTGTGACTGAGGCCCAATACAATTTGTAACAAATTGGTGTTTAGCTACCAACTTTTGGCACAAAAGGACAAAATCAAAAACAAACTTTAGAACATTATTGAAAAACATTTTATTGAGATTGTTCAAACATTTCTATAGAATCAAACATTCAAATTGGCAGTGAATTATAGAAATATACACAGATTCTGTTATAGCAATGAAATATAATACTGCATATAAATCAGACATGTGCAAAGCAAGACAGAAAATCACATGCAGATAAAATATATAATATCTGTTAAAAATAGAGGCTCTTCTGCTAGCATATGGCATGTAATAATAATCTATAATACTGCTAAAATACGGCTTATATACAAGTTTACAAATACTTTGTAAGATAATGATTGTCATGTCATTGCAGACAAGTGTAGTTGTATGCCTGTATGCTGGGAGTGTCCTGGCCCGACTGCAGTCAGTAGACCCGCGGTCCGGCCGCTCATTCATAACACAGGTGAGTACACTTTCTGAAGGTAGCAGTGCCTGAAGGCTATATTATCAGTCAGGTTTGGTGTATTACCAAAGTTCTACAACAAACTCAAAAAATACATAATTTGTGTGTAAATTCCTAAAATATATGTTGTGATATTATAGCAGCGGTTTATAAAGTGAGGATGTATCTAAGGCTAAGTACACAGCACATCAGGCTGCAACAGGACACAGTAATAAGGCAGGTTACATATACATATATATATATATATAGTAAAGTAGAAGTCAATAGCCTTTTACAGATCAGTCCAGAGAAAGCGGGATTCCTTTTATTGTTCTTAAATATATGCCAAAAATGAAGATGGTTCTTGCCTACACCGCTCTACACGTATAAATGATCAATCCTGGTAAACATTCATCTATTTAGTAAGGCACTTAGGATAAATACTACATAAATTATGGCTTATTCACACTAGTGTATACAAAGTTGGTCCGTGAACAATGCAGTGTTTTTACTATGTGTGTTTATGGGTGCTTGGTGCGTATTCACACGTGCAGAAAAAACTGCTAAAAGGCCCAATTGATGTCACTTTTTTCATAGTGTTTCCTGGCAGCATGAGTAAATAAACTCCGTGAGTGTGCAGATAACATCCATATTCATTGCATTCTTTTACCCAAAAGATTTTAGTGCATATGGACCAAAATAGGAGATATTGCAATTTTTAACGTGTGTGAAAAACACAGGTCTTAATAGACCAATGCAAAGCAATCTGTAAAGATTATGAAGGTAATATAGCCAGAAAATACCACATATGAATGAGGCCTTTAGCAATTCAGCTTACTGTGTTCAAAGTAATACCAATTCCTATTACTCTTTGTAATCCTACCTGTTGCACGCGGCAATCAAATCTTAAAGAAACATGAAAAATTATAAGGACACAGAATCCTATTTGCATATATAAAATGTATCCAAAATTTTAAAAAATATATAATTTTGGCCGGAATTCAAATGCTAAATCTATGAACTCTAAATAAAATGCTGCTTTGTTGAAAAAATGCTGCTTTGTTGAAACTCTGCTCAGGTCTCTGTTGTCATTAAAGAGACACTGCAGGTATATGGAGATTCATTTTTAAGGCAATGCTCCATGAGAAAAGTAGGCAAACCAGAGATGACTCCGTAAAGAAAGGGCAATGCTTCTGCCTATTGGAAGAGTCTCTGATTTGCTGACATTAGCTAATTTACTTTCTTTGCCGAAACTCTGTTAGACATGGAAAAACGTCAAGAGAAAAGTACACAATAATCAAATGTGAGATTATTATCCAATGTACTTTATGACTACTTGACGCCCGTAGCTGAAAAGATTTAAAATGGCTTCCCGTTGTAATGCAGATAAAATGGATTTCTGCCAATCATTTACGTTGGTTTCATTTGGTGTTGGGGCTCCTCAAGAACACTAAAATAACTAAGTTCCGAAGTGCTCTGGTTGGCATGTATCCCTAGTCATGTTACAAGGTGACTCAAAGGCTGGCTAGCTTCCAATATCTGGCACTATGGAGGATTACTCCATCACTAACCTGCATGGCACAAGAACTTGTTGGTAAAATAGACTATGGCCCAACAACATCCCAGTGATCAAACAGGCCTCCAATACACCAGCCATGAAAGTGAGCTGCACTCGAGATGCTCGGGCCAGTCCATGTGCTGGCCAGTTTAGAAGGACACACCACACTGACATGCATAGCCATGTCTAATTTTTTATTTGTGGAATGGATGGAAAAAGGATATGCCATGGGGTTTTGACACAGACAGATGGTCCATGTGAAATCAATGTGCATAGCTTCATGGGCCTATAATTGGATCATTTGCTGTCCGTGTATTAACATGGACAGCACAGGGTCCCAAATACAGTAGTGTGCCGGAGGACTACAAGAAATCAATCAGGATGATTTGGGCTCCTGCACTGTCACCACTACCTTATAATAGATTTTAGGCTGCATTCACACAGCCAAGTGCCAAGTAGGTCACTGAACAATGGACCATTTTACCTGTGAGCTCACTGCACTTTTCATGCGTGTACAATGTGTTTTTGCTTTAAAAATGTGCAATTTGCATCAGATTTACAGTTGTTTTTCAAATGAGTGAAAAAAAATAATTGCATGTGGTTCTGTTAGTAAAATGCTTTAAAAACAGATCCCACTCATACAAATCAAATGGCAAGCGAGTGCAGCGTGTTTATTTTAATGCTCCCATAGAAAATACTGGGAAATTCTTGAACACGAATCGTCCAAAATTTTGGCATGCAGTGATTTCTCCAACTTGGACTATTCATCAGGGTGAATTAACACAATGAATAGGTTCTTTTCAGCTGCAAATTCTGTCCATCTCAGAACTGGACAGTACTTGTGCGGAAAAATCGCTCGTGTAAATACAGCCTCCGTAGGGCTCCTTCATGCAGGTGTATTTGCATGCACAATATGCAGAGAATAGAACCCACTGATTTCAATAGGTTTGTTCACATTTCTATATTTTGCATGTGCATTAAAAAAAAACACAGCATGCTCTACTTTTCTGCGCATTTGCATACCAAACAACCACATAGAAGAAGGGGGTGCGAATGCATGCGCAATTTGCAAAGAAATACTTAATACACTGTGTAATTCCGCTGTGATGAGAGCACATCTGGAACTCCGACTGTTTGGCCAACAGTGATCTAATTCTGCATATAAGCTGCAGAGGAAGAGGAGAACCTGTTAGGCCATATCACCGACAGAGCAGCCATCTAGAATTGAACTCTAATTTTTCCAGTAGGAAGCTAGATGTGTGATATATCAAACTGGTGGAAAATGTCACCAGATAAACAGTGGCATGCTTCATTTTAACCGAACTTCATTTGTTCTCATGTTAACACAGTGATTTGTCTTCATTATGGGCAATGTGAAAGATGGTGCTATTTAAAGCCGAACGTGTTGAGATCATCCTTATGACAGTTGAACAAAGCACATGTCATCGCAGACGATTTCAATCAATGCCACCCAAGCAGACCTCCCATTACCCACAAAGCAGTGGCCACATCTTTTTTCCCAATATCCAGAATCATGTTCTGTCCCTAATAAACCAAAATCTGGACAACAGCGATTGATGAGGCTTCATTAATAATGGTTTTTGAAGCACACCATTGTTCTGATAAAATTTTGTGCTAATTTGATATGCCACGCATCTACCTTCCCACTGGAAAAAAAAAAAAAAGAGTTGAATTCAATATGGCGGCATTCCAAATCGCAAGGCCTAAGGGCTCATGTCCACGGGCAAAAGAAGAATTAAAATCCGCAGCAGATTTTAACTCTTCCCCTGCCCGCGGATCCGCATCCCATAGGGATGCATTGACCACCCGCGGGGTAGATAAATACCCGCGGATGGTCAATAAAAGGGATTTTAAAAAAAATGGAGCATGAAAAAATCTGGACCATGCTCCATTTTCGTGCGGGTCTCCCGCGGAGACGGCTCCCGCGGGCTTCTATTGAAGCCTATGGAAGCCGTCCGGATCCGCAGGAGACCTAAAATAGGAATTTAAAAGAATTTACCCATCCGGAGCGGGCGGGGAAGGTCTTCTCTTCCTCATGGCCGGATCTTTCTTGCTTTGGCTCGGCGGATGTGCCCGGCGCATGCGCGCGGCACGTCGACGACGTGCCGGCGACGTGCCACCAGCGTGACGAGTTCATCCGCCGGCCGAAAAAAAAGATCCGGCCGTGAGGAAGCGAAGACTTTCCCCGCCCGCTCCGGATGAGTAAATTCTTTTAAATTCCTATTTTCAGCGCTCATGTCCGCGGGGCAGGAGAGACCCGCTGCAGATTCTCCATGTAGAATCCGTAGCGGGCCTGATTTTCCCCGTGGACATGAGGCCTAACAGCTTATATGCAAAAGTGGTACATTGCCTGCCAAACAGTTTTCATATTATATGGGTGTTTTTATATTTTTGAGACATCCTGAAATCTACTACACATAAAAGGGAGGGGGCCAAGAGCTGCAGTAAGCAACAATGGGGAGCGAACTCTACTACATTTTACACCTATTACCTGAGTCCGGAAAAAACTTCTTAATGCTTAACACAGAGTGTTTGGATGCATTTTTATCTGCGTTTTTCCAGGGGGGTTTGCAGCCAAATGTTTGCTATTAGTTTATAGACACAGGTAGCATTTAAGTATGTTGTTTTTTTGGCCTTTTTTGGTACGAGTTTTCAAGACGCAGCAGACTCAGTATGACGTTTCATAGCATTTACATCAATATACCTTAAACTAAATGAAAAGATGTGCAAAAAGACATAATTTTTAAAAACACGCCCAAAAGGGACATGCTGGGCAGCCGCAGATCGATCACATGCCAGTATAGTCAAAGGTGTCGATTTGGTGCCATTCGCTTCTGTCATGTGACTGTTAGGGGGTACCATTTTCCTGCTCCCATAATGGAGCAGAAGAACAGAACTCTCTAGCACTACTGTGAATGAACTCTTACATGTATAAGAATAAAACCGTGGAGCCTGGCCAAAATTTGTTAAAGGGGTTCTGTCATTAGAAAAAAATCCTATACTCACCTGTTCCTCCCCCGTCGGTCTTTTTACCAATCTTCTCCTGGCTCCCCCAGTCCGCCGGGTCAATTCACCTCCAGCCCGACAGATCCTCTTCTTCCTGTGATGTAGCGTACATTCTCGGCATTCTTCTTCCTGCAGGTAAGTGTATGCTACATCCATATATGAAACACTCGCCGCTAGTGTTTCATACAGTATATTAACCCTTGCAGCGAGACACTGCACATGCGCCTGTGTGCTAAAGCAGGCTGCCGAGGATTCGGTATTCCATGCAGGAAGTGAACTGTAGCGAATGGACATTACATAACAGGAAGAAGAGGATCCATCCGGCTTTTGGTGAGGTTACCTGGGGGACTGGAGGAGGCAGGAGAAGATCAGTGAGGAGAAGATGCAGTAAAAAGACTGACGGGGGAGGAATAGGTAAGTACAGGATTTTATTCTTCTTAATGACTGAACCCCTTTGAGGAGCCAGCCATTTCACAAAAGTGTACTATGAAAGTACTACTGTCAAGTAATAACATTAACAAATGCTTCCACGCCACCTTTTTGTAACGGATTCCAGCTAGTAACAAAAGAACACAAGTTTTTTTTTTCTATATACCACATGTAAACTCAGACTGATTAAAAAAAAAAACAGCATAAACTCTGAGGACATTTTACAAAGCTTGGCAGCAGCAAATCTTACAAAATACAGTTGATAAAAGACAACTAACTTGTTAATTCTCCCCCCATCTTTGTTTACTTTCGAGATCGTTGACCTCAGTGATGCCAGTTTAGCATGTGGCCACGGGGCACAGTGATTGGTTGCAGCTGTCATTTGATGGGATGGCATGTCATTACTTCATGCTAACAGAGATGGAGGAGGACATCTAGACAACCAGGGTGGTAACTGGGAGGACAGGTGAGAACTGTCTTATTTATTTTTGTTACATTTGCAGCAGCCAGTTTACTTATTTTTCATCTTTTGGACACCAGCTTAAAATCTAAGTCAAGTAATATCTAAGGTGATTCTCTCACTAGGAAACCCAAACATTCTTCAATAACTTAATTTTTGTATGTTTGCTTATGAAAATTGACATGTATTTACCTTGTATGCTGTAAAGGACGGTCCGCCTAGAGCATATGCTGAAATGATCCCCTCCAGCATCTAAGCACTTTTGTATGTGAACCTGCATATTGGCGATGACATCCGCTAATGTGACCTCAGCAAAGGCAGCGACCGCCCACCGTTGGGTGATTTTGTGGATGTCAACTGTTCACTGTTTTATTAACAGCACCTCAGTATGTCCCAACAGAATAAATCAGTTGATGTCATCTCTGGGAGCTTGGCAGCCACCAATTGTTCAAAATTAATCAGTCATTAAAATAACTTTCAATTTCCCTCCCGCTTCCATTAGATAAACATTGCACCATCTTTGTGGAATTAACCCTTCATAAATTCATCTCATCAGTTTGTGAGTAAAGGATTTGTCTGCACACTTCTCCCACCAGACCTATTCTGAAATGCCCTCTGATATTGTTTGAATGAATGAATGAATGAAGAACAAGTGCACACAGTTGGGCTGAGTACATGTTTGTGGTACGCTCAAGCAGCCAAATATCTTTTTGGCCGTCATGTTGGAAGTCTCGGGTACAGTCCACTTCCTTGAGAGACGCTTTGGTTCAATAGACTCGGGGGGAGATTTATTAACTTGCATAAGGACTCATTCACATCAGCCTTTCAGGGGTTTCTTTTTTCCTGCTCCATTCAGGCAACGGAATGGTGCAAAAAAGGTCCCCCCATTGACTATAATGAGATCCTTTCGCTTTCCGGACTGCTTACTGTATTATTTCACCTGTTTTCTTTAACGCTGATGTGAATGAACCCTAAGACAAAAACTCTATTATCTACAGCAATCAATCACAGCTCAACTTTCATTCTTCGTAAGTGCTTTTAGTTGTAAGCAACAAAGACAGTTTTTCTTTTAGACCATTTTCTCAAATCTTCATCTATGTCCATTTTTATAGGAAGCCATACAAAAATTAAAAAGTTATTTAGGAATTTCTGGGTGTTTTTAGCAAAAGAACCACCCAGTATTTTTTTACACTAAGAAACATTTTTCTTTTAAATGGCAGCATATCATACATTGTATTGTACATACAAGAAAGTAATCAAGATACATATACCTAAATAATTCAGATGACATAGTAATTGATTACTGCTGGACTGAAGCGGTGATGTTTGAACCTCAGAAGTGATGAGAGCTGATAGCGGCACCTGGGAGGCCAGAGTCGGGCTGTCAGAATTTATAAGTGAATTTATCTTCTCTGCCTCTTTATTACAGGCATCGATCTAGACAAAACAAAAGTACAAACTGAGAACTTTGTTTCAATACATATTAAACAGGTGAAAGAAACGTGAAATACAGCTTGTATTCTGCTTAACAAATCCAACTGCGACTTAAGATTAGTTATACACAGTGTTCACAGATCAACAGTGACTTTTAGGGCTCGTTCACATGGAGGAATTTGCGCACCTAAGTTAGTTGCGCCAAAACATTGCGACTATTAGAACCAATGGTTTCCTATGTAAACATTCAGATGAAGGAGTTTTAGATAGATGCACAAGGAATGACTAGAAGCAATGGGATGAACTGAAAGGGAGGAGACACAAATTAGATATTAGAAAAAACTTTCTGACAGTGAGGGTGATCAATGAGTGGAACAGGTTACCATGGGAGGTGGGGAGTTCTCCTTCAA